>NC_050186.1:12920901-13028401 GCF_008315115.2 Sander lucioperca
TGGGCGTTCTCTGGGTGAGTAGCAGAGGAAGAATTACTCCGATTGTTTTTAAAGTAAAGATACCTATACAACAAATTAGAAATATGTTTACATTTTTTTCCAGGGAAACTTGCATGATCGCTACGGCCACATTGTTGCCTTGTCTGCCAAGTTCCTCTGCCTCAAAATGGAATTTCATGCAAAGGTAACGCATACGTATTTGTTTTTTGGTTTATATAATGATATGTGCCAAACTAAGAATGATAAATCGGTTAATTACGTAAAAAATTCACAGCACAAGGTGATTCCAGCCAACCTGGAGGCCAGTGATGAGACTTTCGATAAGGAAACAGGAAGCGATGTGACCAAAGTGTACGTTTTCCACCCACAACTATGTGCTCAGTGTTTCTCATTAAATATATGCTTCATAAACGTGGTTTTAATGTGTTGTAGGTTAGATATAACCCAGGAACTGATGGATTACTGGGATGCTGGGCTGAAGATGGAGGAGACAGGTGAGTCCACAGGGAGGTAACTCTCTACATGTCCAGGTTTCCTTTTTGTTATAAGATAGCAATACTTGAAAGTATTAGTTAAGGTGATATTCTATATTTTTGTTATTGTCATGTAATCCCTTAAAGACCAAAACCAACAATATTTAAGTCTGCCTCTCGATGTTTTCTGACTTACCAGCACATTGGTTCCTAGGACGATGTGTGTGGGATTGAGTCTAAAAAAAAAACTTCAGTGTGTGTGCTCATGGTAATGAAGAAACATGTCACCCACCCACAAGGATGTACATACACAACGGAGGAGCTGAGGAAGACCCACGATGAGACAAATGAGACATCCATGCTTCAGAGCCGCCATTTTAAAGCGACGTCAATTAAATATGACGTGTGACACAGCTGCCATGGTTTGCGTCACAACTCTTTTCTACATCATGGGGGCCTAAAAGACTTCATCCTCACTCATAGCTCCTCCAGCAAGCCTCCTCGCTCCTCTCACCTTGAGATGCATTTTAGTAATTGAGACATACTTCAAGATGGCACGCTGAGATCGATTTCCGGGTCACGGGCAGAAAGCCGGAGGAAAGAGAGGAGATGAGCGGGCACAAAATCACTAAATTTGAAGAGCTCTATAGCACAGAGGAAGAAAATATATGTCAGGCTTTGATACACACTTGTGGGATTTCATGGGATTGGTTGACAATGAGCAAAATATAGAATAACGCATTAATCTTTTAATGTCTCTTTGATTTTATGTTTTTCTTGTTCAAAGTTCTGCGTCAGCTGGATGCCAATGGCGCCAAATCTACAACTCCAGCTGGACAGTGCAGACTGACTCCTCTGATACCTCTCATACTGGACTGCAGCCTCCTCTACCACTTCTCTGTCCTCTCGATGTTCAAACTCCACAGCCGTGAGTCACATAGAAATATGTTTCTACTATTAAAATCAAACCGTATGGTGTTAGATCAAGGCTTGAATCCATGGACGGATTATGAGATAATGGGCCCCTGTGGTGGTTTTTATATTTTATACAGTTTATTTTTGTTTGTTTTTTAGCAACATTTTGTCAGTTCAGTTCAGTAACGCTTGAATCGTATTAATTATATCCTCTGGTTTATAGGGATTGCTCCAGATGTTCTTCTTGGTCATCGAGAGCGGTTCCGCGATCTATTTAACAGGTAAAGTTATCAGGATTATGTAGCAAAAACACTTTTATACACTTTTATATCTCTGGGTTCTGTTAGTGATGGGTGCTTTCTACTTCTGCAGCCTCACACAGTTCTTTGACAGAGCTAGAGAAACCGAGTTCTTTAAAACTATCATCCAGATCCCAGATCTCCCCGATGTAAGTAAGATACATTTTTCCACATCTACAGTACATTTGACTTGTGTGGTTTTCCATCATCAGTGGTGGAGAAATAGTGGAGTAGAAGTATAAAGCATGAAAGTATCTCAGATTTGTACTTAAGTACAGTTCTTAGTTACATTCCATCATTGTCCATCATGCACGTGTATTTTGTTTATTTCAACCCCACAGGAACCCCCGAACTTCCTCCGTGCCTCTGCCTTGGCTGAATATAAAAAGCCGGTGGTAGTGATGCCTAACGAGGAGCGGCAAAACGAAGAGGAAGTGGAGCTGCAACCAGACGTTAGGGAAGCCCCACAGATGCCACAGGTACATGCAACTGGTCAAAAGATAAATAATGTTAATGTTTTTCCAACTCTTTGTCTTTTTCTGGTATCACGGCTAAGTTCTTTCACAGCAGTACTATATGCTCAGCCAAATGGGAGGACCTGATGCTTCAGCTGAGCAGAGAGAAACCGAGAATGAGATTCTGAAGAGAGAGCTGCAGGTGCTCAAACCAGAACTACAGCTCATCAAGACTGAGGTAAGTTGGGTGTCAGTGATCAGTCACATCAGACATATACTCAGTGGTGGAAGAAATATTCCTTGTCAGTGCTTTTCTGGATTAATATTCCTGCTGCATTAATGTTTATGTTGCATTTTACTGCTGTAGATGTTTAAGGTTGTGCTCATTTTAACTCCTTTTATATACTGTTGGGTAGTTTAATCTACAGCAGTGCATCATGGTCTATAAGATCATCATTTGTTTGTAGCGTTGCTGTCCTGTGAGAACCACGACATTTTCATGGTGTCAGAAAAACAGCCCTGTTTTCAGCTTTGCGACGATGCATTTTCCAGCTGATTCAAGAGGCTTTTTAAAGACTTTAGCTTAAAGCTAGAGTGCGTAGTTTCTGTCGCCCCCATGAGTAATTCTAAGTAATGACAACAACACTGTCAGCTTGTCCACATGACACAAGCCTTTCTTTAATGGTGCTCCACCCCCACCCCTCCTCCACTCTGCTGCTAGTAACCAAGGAGGACACGGAGGATTAAAAAAACATGATGGACTCTTCAGAAGAGGTCATTATCTTCACTCGAGTTTCTGCTCGTGAAAGTCGCCGGACACCCCAGTCTTCTGAACATAGTCACACTGAGAAATCCAGAGAGAGTTGTGTGGAGCTGATACTTAATTAGCTTTGTAGCAACTCATTTGGCAATGGCTTGAATGTAACGGATGATCATTAATATCAAAGTTTACGCACTAAAGCTTTAAGAAGGAGGAGAATTTTCTCAACACGCATAACATCATCCTTCAGTTTATCACAAACATTCAACATCAACACATCTCGAGATACAAGGTTTTCACTGGACAGGAAGGGGAAGAAAAACGGTCATCTGAAAAGTAACTAAAGCTGTCAGACAAATGTAGTGGAGTATAAAGAACAATATTTACCAACGAGATGTAGTGGAGTAGAAGTATTAGGTTTTCAAAGTAAGGGTTCGAGGCTGTTTTTAAGGGGAAGCTCAATGGAAGTGAACAAATATTACTATATATATATATATATATATATATATATATAGTAATATTTGTGAACAAATATTACAAATATTACTATATATATATATATATATATATATATATATATATATATATATATATATATATATATATATATATATATATATATATAAAAAATTGATTAATATAAAAAAGACTTAATATTACAATAGTTATCAAAAGAAGATCACATAGAATAGCCTTAATGTGTGTGATTTGATTAAATAGATATAGTAGTTTGGGGGAATTTTACAATTTTTTTTTCTCCACTTTCCCAGAGTCAGAAACTAACAAATGCCTTAGGACAGACCTTTTGTAGTCTAATGTTATGTCAAACAGAAAGTTTAGGCTGTCTTGGCTCAATTCTCGAGTGTCTCTGGGATAATATCACATAATGATCCATCCAGGAATTGAGTGAAAGTAAGTAAGTAAATTAAAAGGGGCGCCTCTTTCCAAGCTGTGTTTGAAAACACCTGAACTATTAAATGAAGGTGAAACATACCTCTCCTCAGGCTCAGAGGTGTTTAACTGAGCTTAAGGCTCAGGTGAATCGTCTGGAGGCCGAAGTCGATGAGCAGCGCACCCAAAAACAGATGGCCATGGTGGAAAAGGAGCACCTGCGGATGGAAGTGGAAGCTTTACGGTGCACTAACGTTGCCAATGTCGGGGCTCAGATCGGATTCAAGGAGGCAGACCGTGAGTACACAGATTTGTGTCCAGTTAAAGTATTGAGTGTAGCTGATTCTTCCTGTGTGTCCTGATTCTTCCTGTGCGTCCTGATTCTTCCTGTGTGTCCTGATTCTTCCTGTGTGTCCTGATTCTTCCTGTGTGTCCTGATTCTTCCTGTGTGTCCTGATTCTTCCTGTGTGTCCTGATTCTTCCTGTGCGTCCTGATTCTTCCTGTGCGTCCTGATTCTTCCTGTGTGTCCTGATTCTTCCTGTGCGTCCTGATTCTTCCTGTGCGTCCTGATTCTTCCTGTGTGTCCTGATTCTTCCTGTGTGTCCTGATTCTTCCTGTGCGTCCTGATTCTTCCTGTGCATCCTGATTCTTCCTGTGCGTCCTGATTCTTCCTGTGCGTCTTCTTCATCTCGTATCTCCACACAGACAGAGCTCAGGCAGCAGAGCTTCGTTTCGCTCAACTCAAAGAGAGACACGCAGAGCTCATCACCAGTCACGCTGACTTAATGAAGAAGGTAAAATGCACTGTCGTTGTTGTGTCTTTCACACATTCTTCCTGATGGGAAATGAGGCCGTAAAGAGTTCACTGAATAGATATTTATTTGTTACGTTATGATGCTTTCATTTTATTTTTAGTAGAACCTGAGTAGAAAGTACTCCTCCATTAGTTTTTGCCTATTATGAGGCTGTTGTTAGACCATAGTTGCTGTCAGTTTCTCAGCCAACCTAACTTCTCCATGTATAATCCATCGTAATTATTGAATGCAACTAGTCACTTCAAATATTTCTAGTAATCCTGTTCATGCTGGAGAAGAACATGTGCAATACATCCATATGTGAAGCTAACAAGAGACTGGAACGGTTAAAGGAAAAGTTTGTCTTTTTAGGAAATGCGCTTCTTCACTTTTTTGCCGAGAGTTGGATGACAGGATCGAGATCACTCTAATGTCTGTGCGTTAAATATGACGCTGCAAACGGTTAGCTTAGCACAAAGACTGGAAGTATGTTTAAACAGCTAGTCTGGCTCTGTCCAAAGTATTCAACAGTTGAGATAACCCTCTGTGAAACTGCAACATTTTTTTTATACAGATTTAACACACAAGATATAACGTGTCAATGAGTGAGCTTTAGAAGTGCTGGTGGTCTGATTTTGTTACCTTTGGACAGAGCCAGGCTAACTGTTTCCAGTCTTTATGCTAAGCTAAGCTAACCCTCTGCAGCTTCATATCTACTGTACAAACATGAGAGTGGTATCAAACTTCTCATCAAACTCTAATCAAGAAAGCGACTAAGGGTATTTCTCAAAATGCCGAACCGTTCTATTATTTAAAGTGATTTTTTATTTAGTTATTCTGAGCTTGTGTCTGTGTGCTTGTTCAGAACGCAGAAACGGTGAAGTTGCTGTCAGGTACACAACACGGTCAGGACGATTTGCTGAAATACAAACAGCAGCTGGAGAATGAGCTGGAAAATCTACGACAGGAGAAAAGAAACACGGTGAGAGCTTCTGACTCATAACCACTGCAGGCACAACACCACCTGACATGATTGTCTCTTTCAACCAGAAGAACTTTTTGTGTCGTGAGAATTAATTAGGTGTCTCCTCTCCCGATCAGACGAGTCAGCAGCAGCAGGAGGTTCAGCGGCTGAACACTGAGCTCCTGGAGCAAAGAGCAGAGCTGGCTCTCCTTCGCAGCACTTTGGACAATAAAGACAAGGTGAGACTGAATTAAAACATGCACACAAACATGTATTATTATTGTACTGTTACATCTTCCATGGCTTAGTTTAAGTGTGGGGGAAATCACAAATTCCATCAAGAAAAACACCTCTTTGCAGTATCAGTAGCTGTTTTTCAAATTTCCAACAAATCCTCCAGTGCCGCCATCAGGCCAAAGACACCGCAGGTGAATAATTGTTTGTGTGATTAACAATTTTTTATTTTTTAACAACATAAAAAACCATACAACTTGCAACATGACCCCCCCTCCCCCTCCCCTCGTAGTGGCCACCCACCCAGACAAAAATCAAGAAAAGATGACACGTTAACTACAATATTCAAGACCATTCAACAAAATAGTAATAAAATAGACAATAAACCAAATAAACATACCAGTATGTATAAATGACAGCACCATACTTCCATCATACAGGTCTCCCCCCAGCACAAAGCTTCTTAGGAGCCCTCCAGAAAGTTCAGGTACTTTCCCCATTTTCTAGTATAGACATCCATTCTGGAAAACCGTTTATATGACATTATTTTTCAAACGCTACTACTGTAGCCATCTCACAAGCCCACTCCTGGATTGATGGCACCCCTTCATTCCTTCATCCTCTTAAAATAATCTGTCTGGCTAGCATTAAAGTAGACTGGACCCAGCTTCTTATGTGCTTATCCATCCCGCTTAGGATTGACCCATCTCCCAGAACTAATAATCTTGGGCTGAATGGAAGCTGGGTCCCTGCAATCTGACATAGAAACTGCAGGTGAATAATAAAAAAGAGAATGTAATCAATAGATATCACCAGGAAACCTCCCCAGTTGATAACTTCAATTAAGTTTTAATTATTTTTGTATTACAAGTTTTCTGCAATTGTATTTTTAAATGTTAATGTGGCATTATCTTATCAAATATTTGTTCATTAGCAAACATTTCCAGAACAGAAATGAGAACGTTGGATAAAGCCAGGTTCAGAATGTTTTCATTTCATTTTGTTGACATATTATTTTTGGATATCTCTTTTGTTTTTTTAATCACTCCATCAGCTATTAAAAAATCTAATTTCTCCATGTTTTTTTTTTTAATAAAATGTAGTATAAATTAGAGATGTTCCGATACCGATACCAGTATCGGTATTGGCTCCGATACTGCTTAAAACGCTGGTATCGGTATCGGGAAGTACTGGAGTTTATGCACCGATCTGATACCACGTAATAAAGCCCTAAAGAAAATCTACATTAAAGTAGTTTATGTATGTTCTTTTTCCATTATAACGGACTGTCAAACTGGATAATAAAAGAAAGTTCTGTGGCGTTCATTGTTTGAGTTTGTTCATGTTTCACAAAGAGTTTAACCTGAGCCAGACCGACAACAAAGATAGAAATAATATCACATCCATACAGGGATAGTAGTATACAGCTGTTATACATCATATCATCATACAGAGATAGTAGTATACAGCTGTTATACATCATATCATCCATACAGGGATAGTAGTATACAGCTGTTATACATCATATCATCCATACAGGGATAGTAGTATACAGCTGTTATACATCATATCATCCATACAGAGATAGTAGTATACAGCTGTTAAAACATAATAAAATATATGACACACTGGTATCGGATCGGTACTCGGTATCGGCCGATACGCAAGTTCAGGTATCAGAATCGGTATCGGGAAGCAAAAAATGGTATCGGGCCATCTCTAGTATAAATCGGGCTGTGAATGATATCTGAACTAAGCCCTGTATAAAAAGCTTTCGAATATAGATGGAGATCTAAGTGGGAAGTTTGGTGTACTGAAGTGGGGATTTCTGCCTCAGAGGATGAAAACAAAACATTTTAAGAAAAGTGCTGTTTACAGCTTTATTTATTTAATTAATCATCTCATCTGGAGGCTTAATTTATTCATGTGTATATTTCTGTTTTCTTCAGGAGGGATCTCAGGTGAGCAGCAGTCTGGCGGCCCTGCAGGCGGAGCGTGATGTGCTGCTGCGCTCCGCCAGAGAGAAAGACGCGGAGCTCTCCTCGCTGAGGCAACAGGCGCAGCAGCAGCAGGGCTCCCTGGACCTGGAGAGAGAGCGGCTCCAGCGAGAGCTGGAGGCTCTCAGGGCTCAGCTACAGCAGCAGGTACAGACTTACGATAAAGCCACATGCAGGAAATATACACACACTCTGAGGGCTCTCACAAATGTCGTAAATCATCTAACACATGCAGTCAACAGTGCGCAAAACTACTTGGTAGTCTTTTAAACTGTCCAGACCCTCAGACCACAGATCTGTTTCCCCAGAGTCAAAACTAAGCATTTAGTTTGTATGCTTCACATATCTGGAACAAACGCTAAGACAACTTGAGGGCTGCTCCAACTCTCAGTTGTTTAAAATTGAGGCCTAAACTTTCTTTTTCTGCCCTTTTTTAAAAATACAATTAAGACTAATTATTCATATTTCTCACTGCCTGGTAGCTGTGTACCGCTAGTCAGTTTTATTTTCCAATTTATGCATTTAAAAAAAAAATTATTGATTGCTGTTTACTTACAATAAAACTTCTATTTAACAAGCCCCGACCCAACCCACAATCTCCTAACATCTGTCATACTATAAGAGCCAAAAAACAAAAACAGAAAGCAAATTACATGACTGTACCATATACAAAGAACAATCCACAGAACAATGGTACCACTGGCAAAGTCATGATATGCATGAATACCAAATAAGAGTTGCACCTTTGCTATCACCCTCCAAGACATGTCTCAGTCCTTTCCCCTTCTGGGGTTCACCACCTGCCTGAATTCTAGTTATCCTGTCCCGCATTTTCCCTCTAAAAGCTCCCCTATGTCTCTCCTCTACACAAATTGGTTAAATGGCTTCCACATTGTCCTCATACACCCCCAATTTGTTTTTGAATATAATTGTTAATCTCAATGGACATACATACTGTACATTGCGCCATATTCTTGATCCAAGCATCGTTTGTAGGTGCCTCCATTTGCTTCCAGATGAGAGCTATAGTCCTCCCCATTTATCATTTTAATGTAATTTTGTCTATTTTTATCTTATTTTTTATTCTATTTATGTCTTATACAAGTAGAGAAAAGCAACTCATTCTCACAGATATATACAGAGATAGAATAATAGAAAGCAGCATGTAAGAATAACTTCAAAGATAGTAAGAACGGCAGATAGAAAACCAGCAGTGCTTCATCTCTGTTGTTTTAAATCAAGGCTTAAAACTTTCCTGTTTACCACTGCCACTTTAACCCTCGAGACCTGCGGGAGTCTCGGTGCTCCCGGCCGACATTACTGTCTTTAAGAGGCGGTAGCAGGTTGGGTTTTATATCTAGAGTGAGATTCCCAGCTTTCATATACAGTAATGTCTTACATGGGACATATACTGACGGTTGACCTGCTATTATCCCCCTAAAGATCCCCTGTCCCTCCCAAAAATGAGTCTCAGAGATTTAAATTAAATTTGGAAATTATATTTCTCACTTCTCTGTAGTTGTGCATTTATTTTCCTTTTTATGCACTCTAATTTAATTTGAGCCTATTTTTGTCTCCTGTTTCTCTTTAAAACATATTGACGTGTCTTGTATTTTCTTTGGATTTTGTCTTTTTTTATGTCTCATGTAGAGCATTTTGATTGGCCCTTGTTTTTGGAAGGTGCTACACTAAAATAACTTGCCTTCCTATAGCTTGCCATCAACGCAGAGCAGAAGTTGGAGATCGACAGGCTGAGACGGGAGCTGGACTCGACGCGAGCAGAGCTGAATCGTGCGAACAGCGCCCTGCAGAGTAAAGAAATGGTGGGAATTTATCTAGTAACTTTTCTCACATCGCCTACACGTCCTCTTGAGAGGAAAAAAAACTCCACTGATTGATGCATATTTTGATCCTCAGAGTGGTACCCAGCTGAGCAGTTCAGTGGCAGGGCTGCAGGCGGAGAGGGAGGTGTTGCTGCGCTCGATGAGGGACCAGGAGGGCGAGCTGAACTCCCTTAGGCAGCAGGCTCAGCTCCACCACAGCTCCCTGGAGCAGGAGAGGCAGAGGAGCAGTATGGAGCTGGGAAACCTCCACGCTCAGTTACAGCAACAGGTGCGTCACGCAAACTTTTTGGACGCACGGTGAAGCTCTTATGAGGTGATCTTGCCTTTTCCGTCAGGGCACCTCGGCTTTGGAATGAGATAAGGCTCGCAGAATCAGTGACTTCTTTAAAAATCTCTTCTTAAAACACATTTTATAGACCTGCTTTTATGTGATTCCCTCTTTTTATCACCTATTTCATTGTGAAATCGCCTTATCGCCTGTTCATTTCATTTTGATTTTTAAATTATATTTTTTTCTGTCCTTTAAAGCTGCCCCATCTTCTGTTTTCTCTTTTACAATGATGTGAACATATAGGTATGCAAATTGATTTGATGTGTTTATGTTTCCTCTGTTTCCTTTTTTGAAGGTGCTATACAAATTTCACTTCACTTGACATTGTTTTTATTCTGCTTGTGAAACAGGCAAATTTTATAATCCAACCATAAATTATTTGCTATATTACATTACATATCCATGATCAGAAAAGAGCTGGATGAAGACAGAAATCTTATTTTACCAGCCCCTTTATCAGATGAGACAACAAACAGTTAACAGTCAATTATACAGAGAAAAGAGAGCGAGAGAAGACCAAGAAACAAAGGTGTGTGTGTGTGTGTGTGTGTGTGTGTGTGTGTGTTTTCAGGCCTGTCGTGAAGCTGAGCTCTCAAAGAAGCTGCAGGACGAGCAGTTCTGCCTGCTGCAGTGTGCTGTGGTGGAGGCTGAGGGCATCATACTGGACGCTGTGGCCAAACTGGACGACCCCATTCACGTCAGCTGCATCTGCTCGCCTGGTAAAACCTGTGTCATGTCTTCCCCGACAAAAAAAATCATGCCCAGGTTGACATTGTCTGAGTAGCAAGAGGGAACATCCACAATATCAGAAAATTGAGGAAGAATAGAAAGATAGAAAACCATTACCATACCAAGTACTCACTTTACAATGACATAAAAACAAAAAAGCAGACATTTGAAAAACTCGAAACATGCTGTTTAATGATTCGTCAATATTTTTATAGTACAATCAGTAAAGTTACAAATAACACTTAACTTAAATCCCCTCAACCGAGTATATATTATAAGCATGGATTACCTGTTTACATACTGCTTAAAATGCTAAATAGGGGAGGTTAAAGATAAGTGTTGTAGTATTGCTCCTTCATCCCATTTTTCTCACCAGTTCTCTTTCTGTTTTCCAGATTATTTGGTGAATCGAGCTGAAATCACTCTGAGATCTATCGACAAAATGCAGCAGAGCCACGTCGTCTACCTCGGAAACAGGAATGGTGAGTGAGCTGTTTTTTTTTTTTTTTTTTAGATGAGTATCTAATGCTCCTCTGCTGAGTTGGAACAAGTATTCAGATCCTGCTGAAAGGTTCCCAGTCAGTGTTTTCCTCTTCTTCTAACACTATCTGATGTTTTCCTCTTCTGTCTGAAGTTTCTGGATTAATATTCCCACTGCATTAATGTTTATGTTGTATTTTACTGCTGTAGATGTTTAATGTTGTGCTCATTTTAACTCCTTCATGTGCTGTTGGGTAGTTTAATCTACAGCAATGCATCACGGTCTATAAGATCATCACATGTTTGTAGCGTTGCTGTCCTGTGAGAACCACGTATCGCTAAAAAGTTTTCAAACTTTTCATGGTATCAGAAAAACAGCCCTGTTTTCAGATTTTAAAGACTTTATGTATTTATTTTTCACTTTTTTATTTATTCAGGGAAGGTTCACTGAGAGAAAGTCTCTCTTTTGCACCCTGATCACATTCACACAGTTACACATTTATACCTTGAAGCTGCTCAGTACGACCACAGTCTGATCTGCTGGCCACTGAGCAGCTCCACTGGAGCTGTTTGGGTAAGGGCCTTGCTCAAGGGCACCTCAGTGATGGTGATGAGGGATGGACAGGCGCTGCTCTTTCACTTTCACCACCAAGATTTTTTTATCCTGTCGGTCTGGGGATTGAACCGATGACTTCCCGGTCACAGGCTCGCTTCTCTAACCTTTAGGCCACCACTTAAAAAGTAGAAGAATTTTCTCAACAGTTAAAGGAACTGGAACAAACCCCAGCACTGCTCCTCTGCTGTTTGTAGATGCCAGTGGTTTGTTGAGATCGGTCACACAGTTCTCCCACCTCGCTGCTGACACGATCGTCAACGGATCAGCAACATCTCACTCCGCTCCCACCGACCAGGCCGACCGTAAGAGACACACATTCACATTGTAGCTGTTAGATGGATATATATATACTAAACGCATTGTTCAGTAAACGCCCACACCCTCTTTGTTCCATGCAGGTTTAACTGACAGCTGTCGGGATTGTGCGAATCACTGCCTTCAGTTCTTGAAGGATCTGAAGCTTCAGGCCAGTTTACAGAGAGCAGATCCCTCCGCCGTGCGCTACACTGTCCAACGCATCCTCGCTCTGGGACAGGTGAGACTGATTTTACCTTTATCAGAGTAGGAGGAGGAAAAAAAAGGATCCTGCACTCTGCTCTTGCTACAGCATCACCATTTATTGAAGAAACTAATGTTTTGGTCCCTCTGGACCTTCGTCAAGTGTATTAAGTCTGATATTTTCCAACGCACCTGCACAGAAGAATTGTCGGCTGTGCAAATTATTTGTTCGTAAACCGTTATCAGAGTAGAAGAGTCTGCTGCCATGCTAGCAGCTCTGTGAGGCTGTATTTTAGACACAGCGGTGCTTTGAGCTAAATGCTAACATGCTAATTTTTACTAGGTATAATGTTTACCATGTTCGCCATCTTAGTTTAGAGTGTTGGCTGATTTTTTTCCTCTCTTCGGTTTATTTCACCTACAGCCGCCCACTTCTGATTTTCTTTAAAAATTTAAATATGTAAACCATTTTTTTACCTGTTTTCAGTTGTGGAAGAAGTACTCAAATCAAGCAAATACACAGTAAAGAAATACTCAGTTACAAGTAAAAGTCCTGCATTTTAAATTTAAATTGCCATGGTGTGTAATGTAAATGTTGAGGATGTAACAATTACAAAAACTTGCAGTTTCACGACAACAAGTCTACAATACTATATTAGCAGGTTATATAAAACCAAGAGAAATGATTATTTGAAGAAAATTTCCTTTTTATTTAAAAAATTAAAAAAAGTATTAGAATCAAAACAAAGTACCAAAAGTCCTCATAATACAGAATGGCCCATTTCAAAATAATCAATATTATATTATTGTATTATAATTATTGATGGTTTAACTGTTTGATTTATGTTTAGGATCTGCGTCCAAAAGGACAGGATGTGATGAAAGGGGAGCTGGCGTACATGGTGGATAAAGAGATGATGGCTACATCGACGGCCATTGAAGAGGCCGTGCTGCGAATGGACGTAAGGACACATAATGAAAGCTAAACCTGACGAACTCTGGACCACATCAGCACACCCGGTGATCCCTAACATATCTGTTTTTTAAATGTTTCTCAGGAGATTCTGAATCAGGCAAAGAGAGAGACTTCTGGCATCAAGCTGGAAGTCAACCAAAGGTAAGATAAATACTGTATCGTCCTAAAATAGTCACCTCTTTTAAGCTTCTTTGCATCACTCTCTTATCTGCCATCCTGTTTCATCACAGTATCCTGGGATCCTGTTCAGACCTGATGAAGGTGAGAGGTTTGTCTACCTTTTTTAAATACATTTCTGTGAACTTCTGTGATTAATCAGTTTCTTCTGCTCTGTGTCTTATCCCTCCAGGCTGTTCACATGCTGGTGACCGCTTCTACTGACCTACAGAAAGACATTGTGGAAGGAGGCAGGGTGAGTCACCTAACGCTCCTATTGAAAAAGAGCTTTTAAATCTTCTCCCGGGCCTTTATAGCCGCAAAACGGGCTGCAATGTAATCCTATTAGGCAATTAGAAACCGTCAATGTACGTCAACTAAGAGTTTCTGCCACTGACATGCTCAGATTGTTATTATGAATGTCTGGCAACGTCATAGAATAAAATGTTATTCTTTACCTTTCGCTTGATCTGTTTATTGTTTCTTACCAAGTCTCGTTCACAGAGAAGTCTTTTTCTGAACTCTCGCGAGAGGTGACTTGTTGCCGTAAGACAGTAAAGTGAGAGGTTGGAGAGAGGAGTGCCAGAAAGAGATTGTTGTGTTCGAGTACAGAAAGCATAGCTTAGTGTTATATGATTTTCAATGTCATGGCTGAATATTTAGATCAAGTCACCTTCTCGTAAGAGATCAGAATGTGACTTCTCCGTGAGTGAGAGTTGGTTAGACGCAATAACAAACAGAAAGTGAAAGGTGAAGAGAAATGTTTTATCCCACCACTGCCTGAAGTGTTTGTCTGCTCCTGGCCACACCACAAAAAACAGGTTTTTAAATTGCCCCCAGGGGACAAATGGTTATTTGAATTGATTGAATTGGAGACGACAAGACTCGGCTTCCAAATCAAAACCCCGAAAAATAATAATAAATTCACTCCTGTGAGAAGTTGTGAGAAAAGCTGCTAAAACCAGGAAGACACAACATTTATTGTAGAAAGCGCTGCAATGTGTCGAAGTGGAGTTTGTAAAGAACGTCACTCTCGCTGGACTGCTTCTCCTTTCTGTGTATTTCACACTCCATCCTTCTGGTCAACGCTGGCTTAATCCCGGGAACCGCAGTTTGTTTTTTTAACCGCCTGCTTCCACCTTTCTTTGTTATACTGTACATCCATGGCTCCCCCACAGCAATGTTAAAACCGCCAGACCCCGCAAGATTTGTGTTGTTCTGCAGGATCCCAATGCAGTCTATCTCACAGTGTTAATGAAAAATGTAATGGGTTCCTCCTTGGCCAATGCTAAACCCTTTCAGCAAGTTTCAGGAAAATCGGCACAGTAGTTTTTTCCGTAAGCCTGCTGACAGACAGACAGACAAACCGAGCGTGAAACAAGACCTCCTTGGCAGGGGTAACTAATTGAAGATTCAGAACTATTATAACCTTGATAGTGACACATTTGTAATTGTTCACCTTGTAGGGGGCAGCGTCTGTTACAGAATTTTATGCCAAAAACTCTCGCTGGACAGAAGGACTCATCTCTGCCTCCAAGGCTGTAGGATGGGGCGCCACACAGCTGCTGTAAGTATCCTAACGTGTATTTTATTAGTAACATAGATGTCCTGAATGTTAAACTATATAATGAACTTGTACTTCACGTTCTTTGCTGTCAGAGACTCAGCTGACCGGGTGGTGGGGGAAAAAGGAACATACGAGGAGCTCATCGCGTGTTCACATGAGATCGCTGCGAGCACGGCTCAGCTAGTTGCCGCCTCGAAGGTACAAAACTCAAGTCAAAACGTTCTCCTGTTGGTTTGTGAAGCTGTCTGATCACTTTAAAGGTATCTAGTGGTGTTTTTCTTTTTCTTTTTAAAGATTTTTTGGGGCATTTCCACCTTTTAATGGATAGGACAGCTAGACCTGAAAGGGGGAGACAGAGGGGAAAGACATGCAGGAAATTGTCACAGGTCGGACTCGAACCCTGGACCTTCTGCGTCGAGGCATACACCTCTATCTATCTATCTATCTATCTATCTATCTATCTATCTATCTATCTATCTATCTATCTATCTATCTATATATATATATATATATATATATATATATATATATATATATATATATATATATATATATATATATATATATATATATATATAGAGCACCTGCTCTACCAACTGAGCTAACCTGGCCACTCCAGTGGTGTTTTTCACCACAAATGTTGCTGTGGAAGAACAAATGGACACATTTGGTGGCAGTGGTGGAAAGTAACTATACCTGAAATACTTATACTAAATACTACTACTCTTTACGTATTTTCAATGTATGGGACTTTATACTCCACTAAATCTCAGAGAGAAATGTCCACTCCCTCTTTATTTGAGAGCTTTGGTTACAGGTTACATTTTTGAGATTCAGATTTTACGTTCAGACATAGGTTATGATAATGTTTGGTTATGTTTCAGATGTCCATGAGTTGTCAGTAGTTCCACCAGAGAGGCATTTCCCCTCTAAACTTCGAAGATGTTTAATTTCAAGAACTGTTCGAGGCCCAAAGAGGTCAAATTGTCCAATATTTCACGCAAAAAAAAGATTAGAGAAAGGTCCTAAAAATGAATACACATTTGTGTAGACAAACTTGTGTTTGAGCAGCTCGAAGACACATTTTCACACTTACTGTACCTCTAGTAGTTGACAGAACACACAAACTACTTTCCATTCACCTTCATTGTTTTGGGGCAGCGACAGAAATCTCAGACAGATATCTTATAATCTGCATAGAGTTGAATTTAACAAAGAAATGTTTTTTTTATTTGTAACTTGTGTGAACTGACCCTTTTAGAATATACACAGTGTGTTTTGGTGGAAAAAAAAAATGCTGAATGTGAAAGAGACTGTTTTCTTTACAATGACTCCACAGGTTACCTGTCTCACAGCCCGGCTCTTAGACGGGACAAAAACAGGAGACGCACGGGTATGCTAAAGAATGAAGTGACTTATTAAAGGTATAATATGTAGCCTAACGTTAGTCGGTTGGTGTTTGTAAACACAGCGATCAGAGGTGGCGTCTTCTTTTGAGAGAGAGAGAGAGAGAGAGAGAGAGAGAGAGAGAGAGAGAGAGAGAGAGAGAGACTCCCCCCCCCCCCACACACACAGGCAGAGGGTAGGATATGCTACATATTATACCTTTTTAACAAAAAAAAAAAAATAATAAAACCAAGGCCAACAAAAAGACGGGAGGAATCTGTGAACTGAGTACTGTAAGGAGTGAATGAATGAAAATGTGCTGCATGAGTGCTGTAAAAACACAAAGAAAGGAACCAAAAGCCACAATGTAAAGAGGTTTGGCGAGAAGATGTGCCGCCAAGGACTGGCTGCTGCTCTGGTTAATATTGCATGTGAAACACCGGGCCCAGGTGTGTCCCGTGCCGCTGATTACTCCCCGGTCAGGTCTGCAGCCCTGGAGAGAGAAAACACAGAACCGGCAGGGGAACGGAGCACAGGGGCCGTCACAACCTTTTAGTTACTGTATGTGTGTAATTTCAGGTGAAGGCCGACCGCAACAACAAGAAGCTGAACACTCTGAAGCAGGCCTCGCGGCATGTAAACGACATGGCTGCTGTGGTCGTCACCTCCACCAAACATGGGCAGCAGCAAATCTCCGAGCAAGGTGGGAGATGATGTTATTACAATTCATCCTGATGGAAACATAGGCTGCAACTAACGGTTATTTTTTACTAGTTTATTAGTTGTTTGGTTTATAAAATGGTGAAAAATGTCAATCAGTGTTTCCCAAAGTCCAAAATGACGTCCTAAAATGTCATGTTTTGTCCTCAACTCAAAGATATTCAGTTTACTGTCACAGAGGGAAGAAACTAGAAAATATTCACATTTACGAAGTTAGAATCACAGATTTTTTTTTAAGAAATACTCAACCCATTTATCAGAATAGTTGGCAATTACATTTAATAGTTGGCAACTAATGGATAACTCTTTACAGCTCGAGTCTGAGATATTTCAATCTTAACCACAAATGTGAACCTCATGGTGGCGCTAGAGGAAAAGTCAGGGGATCGCCAAAATCAGAAGGATTTATCCTGAGGGGAACATGAATGTCTGTACTAGATTTCATTGCAATCAATTAAATAGTTTATATTTCAGTCTGGACCAAAGTGGCAGAGCAAGCAACTTTTCTGTTTATTGAGCCTCGCAGCTTTACATCTGTGATGTATTTACAGGTGTGATGGACTTCTCTGGCATGTCTCTGATCAAACTGAAAACCGAGGAGATGGAAGTTCAGGTGAGGTCTTCAAGTCTGAACATTTATTATCTTGTTTTTTGTGCATTTTCTGTTGAGTGCGAGTAGCTGATGTTGTGCTCTCTGGATGTCCCAGGTGAAGGTGCTGCAGCTGGAGAGCCAGCTGGAGCAGGAGCGAGTCCATCTGGGGGAGCTGAGGAAGAGGCACTACAAGCTCGACGCCTCTGGGGACGACGGCGCTGACGCAGAGGACGGAGCCGATAGCTTCCCACCGCCGCCGCCACCTACTCTGCTCGACTGCACACCAGTACCTCCGTCCGTCTCACAGACACAGCCTTACCTGAGCACCCAGAGCTATTCAGCAACCAATCCGTTTGCACCGGCGCAAACACCAACACAGTCCTTCTCAGTGCCTCAGTCGTACACACAAACAAACACCTACACCCCTTCCCAAACTTCCATCCCGTCTCAAACCTACACCCCTTCCCAAACATCCATCCCGTCTCAAACCTACACACCCTCCCAAACTTCCATCCCGTCTCAAACCTACACACCCTCCCAAACTTCCATCCCGTCTCAAACCTACACCCCTTCCCAAACTTCCATCCCGTCTCAAACCTACACCCCTTCCCAAACTTCCATCCCGTCTCAAACCTACACCCCTTCCCAAACTTCCATCCCGTCTCAAACCTACACCCCTTCCCAAACTTCCATCCCGTCTCAAACCTACACACCCTCCCAGCCTTTCATCCCAACTCAGCCTTACACACCACCTCAGCCCTTCACCCCAAACCCAACCCAAACTTACTTAAAACCTCAGTCTTACTCGCTGTCAACACCCTCAACAAACCCCTCCAGCCTCTCCCGGCCTCAATCACCGTCTCTGCCCCAGGCCGCCCCGCAGAACAACACCGAGTCCACCAAACCAGCCTCTAGGAAACCCAATATCTTTACCAAATCTGGAAACTTGCTGAAGAATGCGGTAAGTGCTTAAACTCATCTGCTGGAGCTGGAAATGTATCCTCCTATATGCTTAAAGGGATAGTTCAGATGTTTTAAAGAGTGGTTGTATGAGCTACTTCTCCATAGTCAGTGTATTTCTACAGTAGATGGCAGTCGGCACGCCCCCAGTTTGGAGAAGCAGGCACGAGTACTGACACGGAAGCTAATCATTGTCCTTAAGCATTGTCCTGCTGTGGACGGAGGCAGCAGCTAAACACATTTTAGACACCTAAAAAGAATCTATCAGTTTAAGTGTACGCTATATTTAGAACGTTTTCCGACTTTACCTTGCCATCGGACAGCTCTGTTTAAATTTACCCGGGGGAAACTAAAGCCGTTAATCCATGTTACGGGTGCTCTCGTCAAAGCCACCAGACTCCTTTGACCAAAACAGTAATTTTACCTCGCAGAACACGGGAGTTGCTGCTCTACCGCTGCCTCCATCGGTTAGTTAGTTTGTTAGTTTGGTAAGTTCCTAACTCTTTTAAACACCAAGTCACACAATAACATGAACAAACTAACCGATGGAGGCAGCAGTAGAGCAGCAACTCCCGTGTTCTGCGAGGTAAAAATCACAGTTTTTGTCAAAGGATTCTGGTGGCTTTGAAGAGAGCAGAGATAACGGCTTCAGTTCCCCGTCGTAAAGGGCTGTCTGGCAGCAAGGTAAAGCGGTGAAAATATTCTACATATAGCGTCCACTTAAACTGATATAGATTTTTTACTTTACATACTTGCTTTGTTTTACTTCTGTCTGTTTCTCCAAACTGTTGTCGTGCCGACCGCCATCTACTGTATCTAACACACCGACTATGGAGAAGTAGCTCATACAACCACACTTCAAAATGTTTAAACTATCCCTTCATAAGAGGATTTGATGAGTAGATAGTGTATTAATATAAATCTTTTCTTTTTCAATTGCAGTTTAAACGAGGTGAAACTGGAACAGGGGAATCTTGAAGCCTGCCTGAAAAAGAATCTGACATTTTACTTAATCACTGGAAATATAAATATCCTTTTATATGTTAAAAACACAGATTTTAATCTAACTTTATCTTTGGTTCTGTTAAAAAACAAAAACTGAGCTTAAAAGAAATTGTTGTCAGTGCAAATTAATATTATCCATATGATATTTGTAATAATGAAGCCTATATTATATTAAATGTTACTGATTGCTGTTTGTATACCAAGTTGATTTATTGAAAATCATAAAATCATCGGAGGCAGAATATAGCGTTGCGTTTCCTTTTGATTTCTGCTCTGAAAGGCTATTGTCCACATCACTGTAAGCTCACTGAGTTACACAGGAGGAAAAGTCCTGACCACATCTGGGGTAACCTCCGTGTTACACAGCTTTCATTTTACCGTACATTTTTCAGCATTCTTTGGGACAACATAATGTATCCCAGACTGTGGAAGGAATCTACTGTGGTTCCAGTAGCTTCATTTCCTTCCTCCCATCTTTATTTCTTACTTCCTTTCGTTCCTTATTTCTTACTTCCTTGTCTGACAGCTTAAGTTACTTTTTCAGATGACCGTTTTTCATCCCTTTCCTGTAGAAAAACATTTCACTACGCAACAAATACTTTTACTTTTCATACTTTTAGTACATTTTGCTGATACAAACTTTTTCACAGTGTGTATTAGTACTTTTACTTAAGAAAATGATGTGAATACTTCGTCCTGACCAGTGAAGGTCTCTTCATGCTGTAATAACAACATGAAGAGACAGCGACCTCATCTGTCTGTTATTTCTGTCATGCGCAATGCAAACTGCAATCTCACCACTATGAAAGTAACCAGTGTAGACTCCCATAGGGGCCAAAGTAGAGCTGCGTCAAGTTAGAAGAACGTCAGATAGATAGATACCGGAAATTAGATATCATTACCTTCTAAATAAAAGCACAAGGGGCGGCCTCTGGCTCACCCAGTGGGAGCGTGCGCCCCATGTTGGCTGAGTCCTGCAGCGGACCAGGTTCGAGTCCGACCTGCGGCCCTTTGCTGCGTGTCATCCCCCATTTCTCGCCCTCTTTCCTGTCTATCCACTGTCACTATAATAAAGGGAAAAGTCGCAAAAATTCATCTTAAAATAAATAAATAAAAGCACAAAACAAGTTGATTAGTATAAGTAAACTGATCTTCCGAGATAATCATTAATCTGTAGACGGTTAGGCCTACATGTTTGGAGATTAGTCCCATGTGTTATTACACTGTAGTATACACACATCTTAGGTCAGTGCATTAAAATAAACATGGCTTAATGCTCCCTCAAAGTTAATTTATTTCCAAATGTGCATTAACCCTTTAATCCTCCTTTTCATGTAAATGCTTTTCATTCACAATTCATTTTAAGTACCATAATTAAAAAGTGAAAATTACAAATAACGGCAATACAATAATAATTTGATATATAAATTAGGATAATTAGGATGTAAAAGAAAACACAATTATGTAAAGCAATTGTAGAAGTTTGGATGTTTTAAGAAACACAGCTAATGGATTAAATGTAACTTCCCAAATGGGGAAGTATTACTGTAGTGTACAAAAGTGCTTACAGTATATTGTACATTACATTACCTTTGACCATTGGACACACACAAATGTTGCATTCAAGGAAACTGTACGGATCAGACACTAAAAACAATGGACATTTATGGCAGTTTAATTATTAGTCCAGAGATCCAGAAACCAAGGAGTGCTCCTATGCTGGAAGAATACCAGTAGGAATATACACTATGGTAAGTGCACAATCTAAACTAGAGCAATCAAGGTTTTAAGACTAGATTGTGCCACAAGGTAACAACGATGGACCCACCTGGGGATCTTCCATTGAGGAGGCTGAGGTTAGTCTTATTTATTGTTTCTGGGAATTCAGATTTGCCGGGGGAGTTTATTTTATAAGACGATTCCAGTAATAACTACCCTGTCCCTATGCATATGTTATGTATCAATAATCTAAATATGTCAGAAACCAAGAAGCTTGAAAACGTGTTTTTTTATAAGCCCATTAAATTTTTAATGTAAAATCTTAATTTCAAAGGTATAAATGAATTGTACTGGAGTAAAAACTAAAATATTTGCATTGCCAGACCCATTTCCACAGCGCTGTCAGAAGTAAACCAACATAAAATGGAAATAATGCTGTGCTTAAGTAACTTACTTGCTTGAGTAAATATAGGCTCCTTTAGTTACTTTCCACCACTGGTGACAAATAAAATATTTGAATCAGAAGTTGTTACAACACATTCGTCAACACTGGTTTTATTTTGAAACGTATAGCCGGAAATGCGACATTTCAATATGGCGGAGTTGACAATGGTGGTCACTAGCTAACAGGGACAGCACAGGCAGGACAGCGATGGGCCACAGCCGATATTTATCCCCAATATATCAAACTAACGCCCGGACTCAGCCGCTAGTGATGGATACACGATAGTTACAGTGTTTTATGCTGTTTTACGGCGTGTTTGTTTATAGTTTCTGAAGGAGAAGCGACAGAGTTTAGCTAACTTGGCAGAATTGTTCTTCCAGCGGGAGGAAGTTTGCTGTGGCGGAGGAAACATAATAGGAAACCGGGGAGGGCCGAACTATCCCGACATGGAGGACTCCGACTCGGCCCTGGAGAAGAATGTCGCTGACCTCACGGTGATGGACGTCTATGACATCGCCGCGGTGGTGGGCCAGGAGTTTGAGCGCATTATAGACCAGTACGGCTGCGAGGCTCTGTCCCGACTGATGCCCAAAGTGGTTCGGGTGTTGGAGATCCTGGAGGTGATGGTGAGCCGCAACAGCATCAGCCCGGAGACCGAGGAGCTGCGCCTGGAGCTGGACAAGCTGCGACTGGAGCGGATGGACCGGCTGGAGAAGGAGAAGAAGCACAGAATGGTCTCACACTGCACACTGACAGCCCAGATCACTCAATACTACACTGATTAAAGCTGTACATTTAGATTAAATGTGTTGTTGACAAGTTGTTTTCCTATTAATACACACATCAAATGTAACAGGGCCACAAAGTTACTGTGATTTAACCAGAGGTGGTGGAAGTATTTAGATTCTTTACTCGACTAAAAGAGCCAGCACCACTGTAAACAAACTCAATTATAGTTAGTTAAGTTAAAGTACCAATATCACTGTAAATACTTTATAAACATTGACAAGTACTGTACTGAATTAAAATCTTCCTTTATAGATGAGTACCACTGTAAATATACTCCATTACAAGTTAAAGTCCTCCATGGAAAATGTTACTTAAGTTAAAGTACCAATACCACTGTAAATACTTTATAAACATTGACAATGTTACTGAGGTAGAAGTATCAGTACCACTGTAAATACACTCCATTACAAGTTAAAGTCCTCCATGGAAAATGTCAATCAAATAACAGTATGTAAGTAGGCCTATTATCTGGAAAATATACTCAAAGTATCAATAGTAAAAAATACTAATGTCAATGCAGAGAAATGTTTTTTTGTAAACCTAGTGACTAAAAAAAAAAAATGTAAATGTTCCCCATTGAAAACTTAAATAAAAGTATGCAAGTATTATCTGGAAATAGTGTTCAAAGTATCAAAAGCAAAATTACTAATGCAGGGAAAAGTCCCCTGTGAGTATGTCTAATGATATTTAAACAATAATGTACATTACTTAGAAAAAGGGTGTAGGAACAGAAAGGTTTTTTTTTAACTTCTTTTTGAACATGAAAATCCTTATCAGTTACTGGAAGTTTGCTGAGGATTTTGTTAGTGATGGTTTTCTTGCCTGCATGCTCTTATTTATCTATTTTAACAATGTTAAATAATGGTGTAATACCAGTAGTATAACCTTAGATTATTGTTACTCGTGCATTAATGTTTAGGTAGCGTTGTAGTCGGTTGAGATGGGAGCTCATCTTTAACTATTAACTACTGGTTGTTGTATTGATTAAAACGTGAGAAAATAGTGAGAAAAGTCTTCAAAGTTACCTGGACCTCAAAGTGACATCTTCAGATGTCTTGTTTTGGTCCCACCAGAAGTTTAAACCTCATTTGAGAAAAGAAACGGCAGAAAATTGGCACATTTGAGAAGCTGAAACCATGAAATGTTTGGCATTTCTGAGAAATGTCCTTAGTTACTTGTTGACGTAACTCCCCCAGTCAGATAGTTGCTGTTTGTTTAGTTTGCTACATGATGGCAGCGGATGGGGAAGTTGTCGCTGACTCAGCAGGACACTTCTTACGCTCCAGTTATATCGGTCCAATGTGTGATTGTTTCCAGTGAATCAGCAACATATCTTCCCCGGTAACTTGAATCAACAGTCTCTTTAATGGATTTGAAAACAACTCGTAGACCTTTGAAACGTAACAAGGAGCCCTGAAACCCTGGTTTAACCTTTCACAATGTCTTTTACTTTATAAACATCAAGTATTTTTATTTATTTAAAATGTTAACTAGCTGTTAGGGTTGCACGATATTGACAAAATGTGATATTGCGATATCGATTATTAATTTTTATATTTTTCAAACATATGTAAAATTACAAAAGTTACGAGAAAACGCATCAAAATAGATTCATAACAAATAAAACAAGTTTTCTTACAACACAAGGTTCATGTCAATTGACGGTCATATTGGACTGGTCCAACATGAATAAATAAATAAATAAGGACCATGTCTACAGAACAGGACATGTTCTACTGGTTGGACAGTATATAATATATAAATAAAGAGAACAGGACATGTTCTACTGGTTGGACAGTATATAATATATAAATAAAGAGAACAGGACATGTTCTACTGGTTGGACAGTATATAATATATAAATAAAGAGAACAGGACATGTTCTACTGGTTGGACAGTATATAATATATAAATAAAGAGAACAGGACATGTTTTACTGGTTGGACAGTATATAATATATAAATAAAGAGAACAGGACACAACTTCACTTCACTTACACTGTCCCTCTGTTGAAATATGCACACGCGTGGTACGCTCCGTAGGGTTTGTCACGTAGTGGCCCCGTGCGCTGACGTGTACTAACGTGCAGTTGCCACGGTAACTGGCCAATGAAACATGATCATTATAGTGTTTCAAGCTCTAAATCAAACACACTAAGCCACACAGCCGACGGACGGGACGCAGCGCTCCACAAAATAAACAAAATATTGCGTACTTATCGCGACACTTTCGATATATTGCGATAACGATATTGAGTCGATATATCTTGCACCCCTACTAGCTGTCAGACAGATGTAGTGAGTAGTAAAAAGAACCATATTTCAACTGCAAAGATTAATCGATTAGTTGTCGTTAAATTAATCACCAACTATTTTGATAAAAGATTCATCGGTTTTGAGCGATTATTTTATGAAAAAAAGTGAAGAATTCTCTGATTCCAGCTTGTTAAATGTGAATATTGTTCTAGTTTTTTCTCTCCTCTGTGACAGTAAACGGAATATCTTTGAAGTGTGTACAAAACAAGACATTTGAGGACGTCATCTTGGGCTTTTGGGAAACACTGATCCACATTTTTCACCATTTTCTGACATTTTATAAACCAAACAACTCATCCATTATTCAACAGATTAATTGACTATGAAAATAATCGTTAGTTGCATCACTAAACCATATTTCCCCCCTGAGACGTGGTGGAGTAGAAGTAAAAGGTAGCATGGAAATATGAATACTTGATTAAGTGGTACTGTAGTAGCTGATGAGATCACTTTAAACTCACTATCGAGTATCACAGACGCACTGTAGGAACATCGTGGTGGTTTTAAATCAGGATTACAGCTCAGAGTGCTATAAAAAAAAGTTGACATGCAAGTTTGTGGTGACAGTGAGTGAGCCGCGGCGAACACAGTCACCGGTTCACTGATTAACTGTGTCTCATGAGTGTGATAAAGTGGTAAAGTTTCTGGAGGTGACAGCTGATTCTGCCGTGACTGAGAGGTCAGAGTCAGCTCACGTGATTTTCACACGGAAAACATCACATCTACAGCAGAATTACATGCTGCTCATCTCTGAAACACAGTATTCTTGGTTGGGGGAAAGTAATGTGACTTGGAGTATCAGTTGTACCTAGGTTTGGGCATCGTTTGGATTCTTCCTTCTGATTCCGGTTTTTATCGATTCTCGATTCCGATTCTTTGAGAGGTGGAGTTGAAACGGGTCACGTGCTTATTTCACAAATAGGAGGAACGTTGGATTTTGATTCAATGGTGGGTTGCAGTTTCACCGGGCTTTTCCAACGTAAAATAAAGCCACACTAGAGCGCCGCTTACTGTGCTCCAAGGCTGCAGCACAACAAGCGCCTGGTCGCTATGGAAACCAAAACCTGCGCATTTTAAATTTGGAACCGATGATCAGATTTTAAACCAAATCCAAAAAAAGTTACATTTTTGAAACGATTCCAAGTAGGAATCGGTTCTCGATGCTGATGTTGTACCCCTGTGTACTTATTGATTCAATATTTATAGATTTCATTTGTCACATGCTCAAAAGCGTGCGTGCACACCAGCTAAAAAGGCTTTGTAGAGTAAACATAAGATATAGAAAAAGAAGACGATTCATAGATGAAAAATTAGAAATATACTAGAGCTGCAACTAATGATTATTTTTATTAGCAATTAATCTGCCGATTCTTTATTTATACTGTAGATCCTCACAGCCCAAGGTGACGTCTTCCAATATCATTTTTTTTGTTGTCAGACCATCAGTCCGAAACCCAAATATATTCAGTTTATTTTCATGTCTGACAAAGAAAAGCATCACGTGTTCATGTTTGGAAGCTGGAATCAAAGACTGTTTGGCAATTTTGCCTAAAAAATATCAAATTAGCTTCAGATTAATCTTCTGTCAATCGACTAATCGTTTCAGCTCTGAAATAGATGTAATAAAAGTATTAAAATACTTTAAGTATTTGCCCAGTTTGAGTTTGGGCTGTGCAATATTTATCCACTATATGAAGAAAATGTGAATTGTAAATATGTCACAGTCGTAACGCAAACTATACAATAACATTTTGTCGGGCGATGCAAAGCAGTTTGCAAGTTCTGAACTGTACGGAGAGCTGAAACTATTTATTTGATTTACAGAAAGTTAATTTCTAACTATGATTAACATTTATTAAGCAAAAACACCAAAAACGTTTTTTGGTTCCAGCTTCCCAAATGTGACATTTTGCAGCTTTTTTTGCATTTATTACTTGTTTCTTCATTTATTTATTTATTTATTTTGACAGGGACAATGCTCATTAACCAACAGCAAAGCAACTGTAAATGAGCCAGAGTTAGCTCAGCAGGCTATATTCTGTATAAACATATCATCATTTCATTGTAAATTGAATATTTTTGGGTTGTAGACAGATGGCCGGATTAAAAAAAGCAAAGAAATACCTCATATCTGAATACAGACGACCTATCAAACAATACAAAATTAAATCAATTAAAGGGGCGCTATGCAGTTTTGGCCATTTCTTCGCTGTTTGCTGGCAGGTTTCTCTATAGAGCTCCCCAACAGCTTCAGAATAGATATTTGGCAGCTCCTATGTTTACTCGTGTCTGACTCCTCACTCGGTCAGTCTGCCGTTTCCTCTTTCTCTGTTCCTCCGACAATGCTTTCCTAGCTTTCTGCTTCTTTTTTGCCGGCTCAGCCATGACGATAGTGTGAAAAACTCCATCGCTACCTTGTTCTTATAGCTAGCCGGTTCCTGAATGGGGGCGTATGTGTGCAGTGCCGTGACGAAATTCGTTACATGGCGAGACCTGATATCATGCGATAACTTCCTGACGCTGAGGCCGGCGGCTCACTGACCGAAAGTTGTAAGGGTGGTTTTTCCGCTCACAGGCGCTAAGGGGAAGAGAGATGACCATCATTCAACCTGAAAAAAGTCCTATAACCATTCCAATGACTCCGAAGCTCAGTTCAGTTAAGGTAGATTAAGCTAAAAAAAACTGCATAGTTCCCCTTTAAACAAACGGCAACAAAAAGAAGATTATGTTTATTTTTGCCATTTTCAGGACACACAAGCTAAAAAGGAGTAAACATATAGCTTTACGTTTATCCAGAGAGCTTAATGTAAAAAAGAACTCTTGCAACTTTAGCAGTTTTCAACATCCGACCAAAAATGTGTGGGCTTCATCTCTTTTCCCGCTCTCGACTGGTAAATTGTAAACATGGCGTATAATTAGAGCTCTGCATGGTGCTCTACAGGCATGTAATATCGAGACCGAATCCAAAGTACAAAGTATATCATTGCATAAAATGGAAATACCTAAAATTTGTACTTAAGTGGGGGCAGCAGTAGCTGACACCATGGGGACTCAGGGGGGAAAAAACAATAGATTTTACCCCAAGAGGGATTAGTGAAGACACAAAGAATGTCACACACAAACATCCCGAACGCAACAATGAGAATTCTTAAATAAGGTAATCTCGATATGGCCACGTGTAACAGATGTGGTCAATAATATATAACACCCTCCCTGCAGATATGCACAATGTTACATCCCAACTCCTCACGTACCAGCTGTCCACCACAGCCTGCAACCTCCCTGAGCTCTGTTCCCCCAGTAATTCTGTCAAGTGCCCTTGGGTTTTGTGAAAGGCGCTCTAGAAATACAAGTTGTTGTTATCATAGTAATGGTTAATATGTCATATTGCATATGTGTTTTGATTGTTTGAGTACAGGAGCTGGAGCTGGTGGAGGACGTATGGAGAGGAGAAGCTCAGGACCTGCTCACCCAGATCGCTCAACTGCAGGAGGAGAACAAATCCCTCCTCACCAACATGTCCAACAAAGACCCCATGAGTGAGGAGGACCTGCAGCGGCATGAGGGTGACCACACACACACACACACACACACACACACACACACACACAGAGAAAGCAGAATCCATTAACTTTAGAGCCTGAAAATCATCATCACAAATCAGTTGCTTTACACGTTTGTTAGAACAATATATTTTACATTAGGGCCACAGTGGAGACCTTCAAATTGGCGCTTTTTTGCCTTACAAATATTTAAAAATATAGACATGATGTTTCCTGTATGAGGATTTGCTGTTTATTTCTGTTTTATAACATTATAAACCGAAAGTCTTTGGGGTCTTTGGACTGTTGACATTTGAAGAAGTCCCTTACTGGGACAAAAGTATTCCGGTCATTCATTTAAATAAAAGTAGTAATACCACAGTGTAGAAATACTGTTACATGTAAAGATCATACATCTAATTTTCCTAAGGTAAATGTAAAAAAGTATTATTGTCAAAATGTCTGGCTGCAGCTCTTTACTGAGACCCTCGCTGAAACTGTCTCTCACACTCACTCACTCACTCACACACACACACACATACACACACACACACACACACAAAGGAGGCCTTCTTTTGTGTCTGACCGCGAGCCAGTCTTGTCTCTGCATCAGAGGCTCTTTTCGTGGTTTCACACAGAGGACACAGTCACCCTGACACACTGTGGACAGACCAGCCTCAGTGTCCAAGCACACCTGCTACACACACACACACACACACACACACGTGTGTGTCTCAGGGTTCCCGCTGCACAACTTAATGACTT
Source organism: Sander lucioperca (assembly GCF_008315115.2). Classification (NCBI taxonomy): domain Eukaryota; kingdom Metazoa; phylum Chordata; class Actinopteri; order Perciformes; family Percidae; genus Sander; species Sander lucioperca. The sequence continues at coordinate 12,950,120 of NC_050186.1, forward strand.
TTCTCTCCCAATAAAAAAATATAAGTAATTCTAGAGCTGCAAAGATTAATTGATTAGTTTGTCAACTATGAAATTAATTGCCAACTATTTTGATAGTCGATCAATTACTTTGAGTCATTTGTTATGTTTCCAGCTTGTTAAATGTGAATATTTTCTAGTTTCTTCACTCCTCTGTGACAGTAAACTAAAAAACAAGACATTTGAGGACCTCATCTTGGGCTTTGGGGAACACTGATCCACATTTTTCACCATTTAATGACATTTTATAGACCAAACAACTCAGTCGATTAAATAATCAACAAATTAATCGACAATGAAAAAAAATCGATAGTTGCAGCAACTATTTGTGACATAAATCTGCTTTTGCCTGCTTGTTTTTGTTTGTATGTACAGTGCTCCTCGCTCACTGTCTGCTCTCTGTGGTCACCAGGTATGACGGAGAGAGAGAGGCAGGTGATGAAGAAGCTTAAAGAAGTGGTGGACAAGCAGAGAGACGAGATCCGGGCCAAGGATCGTGAGCTCACGCTGAAAAACGAGGACATAGAAGCAGTAAGGCGACAAACTCACCACTTCGACAAGCGCTGGCTCTCAATACTCTGGACATATTTTTATAATTTACCCACAACTCTCTGTGCTCCTGCAGCTCCAGCAGCAGCAGTCTCGCCTCATGAAAATCAACCACGACCTGCGCCACAAAATCTCCGTTGTGGAGGCTCAAGGGAAAGCTCTGATTGAACAGAAGGTGGAACTGGAGGCCGGGGCTCAGGCCCGGGGGCAGGAAGTCACTGCCCTTCGGCAGGAAGTTGCACGCCTAAGGGAACGACTTCAAGGAAACCTGCCTGCCCAGAACCCTGAGGAACCCCCACCTCAGCCCCCCTCACCTGCAGAGGTAACGCAGCACAAGAAACCAGTAAAAGAACTCCATCTGAGGCTGTAGTCAGAATTTAATATTGAAATGTGTTTTAAGCCCCAGACAAATGTGTTTGAATAGATTCTATCATTGTGTTTACTTGTAGACTTTAATGGCATCCTGTGGGTTAAAATCTGGTCTGTTGTCAATTGTCATCTTCTTTCTCTCTCAATCTTTCTTTACTGTATCTTATCTAAAAAAAACTGCCAAAAAAACTCCTAAAACAAAAGTTCCAGTCTTTATGCTAAGTTAAGCTAAGCTAACGGTCTGTGGTATCAATCCAACTCTCAACAAGAAAGCAAATAAGCATGTTTCCAAAATTGTTGAATTAATTCTTGAAGTTAGAAGTCCTTAAATTATAATATATATATAAAATATACATATACATAGTTGTTTCAAATGTTCTCATTTAAAAGAGGGCTGATGACTTTTATGTCTAATATGTTAACCAATAATTGTCCACTTAAGCTATTTATCTTTCCCCAAATTGCAGGTGCAAGTCTGACAAAAATATATAACAACTAGAATTGCTACATAAACAGATAACAAAGTGTCTTTTACTCCACCAGCGTGGTAAAGCTGCTACAGTGGTGGTGGGGGCTGAGAGCTGGTCAGACAGACCTGACCCCTCTGAGCTGATGTTGGGTGGGTTTGACCCCTCCCTGCCTGGTTCCCTCAGCCCAGAGGGACACGAGGATGGGAATGAGGAGGCTGAGGACGAGGCAGTATTGCTTTGGGTAATGCAGAAGTGCTAGTTAGCAAACCAGAGTGGTGTGATTGTCCCGGCTCTCTAACTCCAAACCTGCACTCCCACTCCCAGAGCAACAACAGTATCAGTAGAAAGAACCACTGACTGTATAAAACTAGAAAAAGAATACACAAAGCTAGTAGACTAACATTTGTATGACCCGTGAGAAGTGTTGAAACAGCTTGGCATGGTTGTTAAATAACTAACAGAGTGTGTCAGTAGGATTTGACGCCCTTCTGCCAACTGTGTGAGACTTTCTGGACGACTGCACCGATGACCTTTCTAAATATAGATCACCACGAAAGCTCGGCTTCTAATAGCACTTGAAGTTGTCCTTTTTAATGCACCATGATCCTGAAACACTGACTAGAAATGGTAGTTGAAAGTCCAACTGAAATGAAATAGTTTTTTTTCCCTGCTACATCATACATATCTGGGGTCTCATTTATAAAACTGTGCGTAGGATCCTTACTAAAAGGGTACATACGGCCAAAAGGTAAAAATGGCTACGGCAAAAAAAATTCAGATTTATAAAACCGTGCGTACGCACATCTGTAAGCAATGTTCCCTTTATAAATCACAGATTACCCACAAGTGTGCGTACGTGAATGCGTACGTGAATCAGCCTCTTATCCCGCCCTGTACACGCCCATGTTTAACCATAAATAGTCAATGCAAAGCACCTCATGAATGCTGATCAGCATGTTAATGACCTGGCAGTTGTTCTTTTGTTACGCCGAATCATGACGACTGGCGGGGAAAAAGCAAAAAACTTCTCAGACGCTCGGAAATTGCTGCAAATTGAATTATAATTCGGCCTGTTCTCCCATATCGTAGGAAAACCTGATCTATAGACTACCTATATTAATAATGCCGTCCAAAACGGCAGGCATTACGGCACTCGGGGACAGCTTCAATAGGCCTATACCAGACGTATATAATAAGATTTAACAGAACTATATATTATATCCAAACAAGCCTTAGTGAGAAAGTTCAAGATTGTATATAATATTTATAAAAAACACTTAGCTGTCTGCCATTTCCCTCTGGAAACAGCCGGTTTCCCACAGATTGGCGAGGACCAGTATTTGGACCGGGATTGCACGGTTCCGGCGCGTTGCCCTCTCTACTGGACCCATTTCAGTACATAGATCAAAGAGCTCAGCTTTAGGAATTTAAATCGGTATATTATCCATCGACATGGTCCCTGAAGTCTCTTTCTCTCCTGATTCTTCCATTGGCGTAGTCCTCCTGCAGGGCCAGCAGTGCCATCATGCAGCATTACGCACGGGGTCACTGCAGTATTTATATGTTTACATACAATTTGTGATAGTTAGCACCTTGCCAAAATCACAGCATCAACTAGTGGTATCCGTAATTTTCAATAATGTACCCCCCTTTGAAATATTTTTTTGCCAAGTACCCTCTGACGAGTGCAAAGCATTTTTGGTAGAAAAAAAGGCTATATAAAGAGGTACATTACAGCTCTGCACCATTAGTGTCTGATTTACTTAACAAGCTTGTAACTGAAACACACTTAAATGTTACTACAAATGTTTAGAATCCATAACTAAATTAATTTTAGGAATTATGCATGACAAAAGGAATCTCACGTACCCCCTGCAGTACTCCAAAGTACCCCTAGGGGTACACGGACCCCCATTTGAGAAACACTGGTCTAGATCAACGGAAGTACATTTCCAGGGTAACTGCCTGACATCCAGCACGTGGCTCATGGGCGGATGTCCCCTCACCTTCTGCTCTCTGTGTGTTGTTGTTCTCAAACTACTCTGTTGGCTTCGGGAAACAACAACAAACTTCGAGCTAGCAAGTTAATTAAGTTAAGAAAATTAGTTTTGTTGGGGAATGATTATAAAGATTTACAAACAATATGTTAAGGCATTTACTCTATTACTGAGAGGTTTTGGGACCGATTGGCAGGGATTGCTATAGACGAAATACACAGGGCGATACGCTGGTAAGGGTATATTACGTTTAACCATTATCCGCAGATTACATTTTTTTTAAATAAAACTCAGAATGATTAATATTCCGCAGATTTTCATTTTGGATCAAAAACTAAATGTGATTCCAGTTGGACTTATAATACATATTAATAAGAATAGTTGTCTGTTTTTGGGTTTTTTTTGCTCAGTGCATGAGTGACTTCTGTCAGCCGCATGTGTTGTTAAAAATCTTTCAGGTGATTTTTTTAACAGTGACAGTGAATGCCTCGGATGTGCTGAGTTAAAAAACAAACAGAGTTTTACCTTAAAGGGAGGAGGGAAGGGCAAACAAATGTATTGGAACAAGGCCCGATGTCTGACTTAGAGTTCAACGTTTGCCACCAGGAGGCGATGTGCGATGAGGACATGCCTGCTGTGTTCCAATATTTTACAAAGGTATCCTCACTTCCTTCCTGCCTACGTTCCTTCCTTCCTTCCTTCCGTCCTTTTCTCTGGTTTTGTTTCCCCTTGGTGATGCATTTGTCTGTCGGCAGGAGGCAATGTGCGAGGAGGAGACAGGAGGCTTGGACCCAAAGGACCCCAACCGACCCCGGTTCACCCTGCAGGAGCTGAGGGACGTCCTCCACGAGAGGAACGAGCTCAAGGCCAAAGTTTTCCTGCTGCAGGAGGAGCTGGCCTACTACAAAAGGTACTCACAGGGACATAGATGTCAATCTGAGGAGATAGTAGCTACATCCCATGTCCCTTATTTGATAGCTCCTCAACTCCTCGGTCCTCGACTGAACCAGAAGTAGTTCTGTCCCTCCTCGGTGAAGGCCGTCTCAAAGCTCTTATTTCTGCCCCGAAGACCGAGTAGCGATCATCGAGGAGGGATCATTGAGGAGCTATAGCCGAGGAAACACGAGAGCAGCCTTCCCGGAAGCCGTTCAGCTGAAGGAGTTGCTAACTCCGCCCATACAGCTGACAAATTCATGTGACGCTTCAGAGGAAAGGACGTCTCATCCCTCTAAAACACATTTGCTCGTTGCCTCTCCTCCCGTGATTTCCTCGCGTCTCTCCCGTGCCTCCTCAGTGGGAGGGACTAAGACTAGAGATGAGCTCTGATACTGCCTAAAATGCTGGAAGTATTGGAGTTAATGCACCGATCCGATTCCACGTAATAAAGCCCTAAAGAAAATCTACGTTAAAGTAGCTTATTTACGTTCTTTTTTCCGTTATAACTGACTGTCAAACTGGAGAATAAAAGAAAGTTCTGGGGCGTTCATTGTTTGTGTTTGTTCATGTTTCACAAAGAGTTTAACCAGAGCCAGACCAGCAACAACGATAGAAATCATATCACATCCATACAGGGATAGTAGTATACAGTTGTTAAAACATGATAAAATATATGACCAGTGTTTCATCTATGTAGGCGGTCCGCCACGGTAAAATTTCCAGCGCCACGGTATCAGAAATAGAGCAGACGCACAACAGGGTTTCCGCTATGTACGCCGCGCACCACCGCTCCTTCAGCTGTTTATCAAAAGTCATAAAGTCGTAGCGCCGTCTGCTCTACTGAACTCAAGCGAACTGTCATCCGCTCTCTCCCCCCCTAGGGTGAGCAGAGCAACTGGAACAGTGACAGGACGTCATCACTCGCGAAGTTATGGCAACCAAATAAACAACAGGGCAAGTACTACTTCACTCAATAAGTGATAAACAGCGACGAAAGCCGCTACATGAAATCCGCTCTCACGCCTGTGAAATATGACAGCTACAGTTTATTGGAAAATAGCATTGTGGACACTGAAGTTGATTAATTTACAGTTCATCAGACCCCAGATGAGACAAGAAGCTAACGTTAGCCACGCTGCCTTAGACTCGCCGCTGCAGGAGACTGTGTGTATTCCTCCGACACGCTGTAGTAGTGGGGGTGCACACCGCTCAAAACCAACATGAAAAATGTAGCTAGCGTTTAGTTTTGTTGTTAAACTGTGTGTAAAATGAGCAGTGACGTTAAACCACCCTACGGTACCGTCTATTTTCTGGATGGTTTCAAGGTAACGGTCGGTAGCTAACATTAGCAGATAAGCCCGTAAATTCTAGAGGAAACACTGATATGACCCACTGGTATCGGATCGGTACTCGGTATTGGCCAATACGCAAGTTCAGGTATCAGAATCAGTATCGGGAAGCAAAAAATGGTATCAGACCATCTCTAACTAAGATGTGAGGAAGGGAGGCAATTTAAGGGCCATGGGATGCACCTAAAGCAGGGGTGGCGAACCTGCGGCTCTTTGCCTGCTCCTTTGAGGCTCTTACTGTGTGGCTGGGGGCTGTGTTATTGGTGGATTTATTTATTTATTTTTTTACTTTTTGAAACATTTCAGATAAGTACAAAAAAAAATGGAATGTACTTGCCAATACATTTGCCAATTATTTTAAAATAAAAAATAATGCAGCAGAGTTTTGAGGACAAATTCTGCAACCCGAGGGAAAAAAAGCTGCCACAGATCACCTTCCTCATTAACCCTTTCACTGCTGAATCAGATTGTTTGAAAGCCCCTCTAGTAACAAATGAGTGAAAGAGTCGCTTCGAGTGGCACAACCGAGTTCTAGCAAGACCTGAAAAGGATTTTCAATAAGAAAAAAAAACTATGAAAACTGCTATGTATTATGACTGTCATCAGATCTGGAAGTCACTGTTGCTGTTGTAGTGTGGACGTGCATGTGTTGTGTGGCTTTTTGCTATGGTGCGGGTTTTTTTGTGGCTCTTTATGCTGAACTGGTTGGCCACCCCTGACCTAAAGTCTAATAATAGCATACTTACGGCCATGTTGTTGTTTTGCAGTGATGAGACAGAAGATGAGATTGTTACTCCTTCCCCGTCTCCTTCACCTGAACTGAGGACTCGCTCCCGTTCTTCTGCACAGCCAGAGTCAGGAATCAAACGCCTGTAAGTTTTCCTCGTATGACATAAAACATTTGCCTAATCTCACAGACTTTTTGCATGCGCCTAGTAAAAGCTTATTCAAATTATCCCTTCATGCTCAAACATTTAAATAACAAGAAATATGCAAATCAAGGTTGTTCTTTATTAGAGAGGTAGCGTCTATTCACTAGCAGAACCAGACTTTTGGGATTATTACAGGCCGATAACATTAGCTTTGTGATAATATTTTAAAGGAACACGCCGACTTATTGGGACTTTAGCTTATTCACCGTATCCCCCAGAGTTAGATAAGTCCATACATACCCTTCTCATCTCTGTGCGTCGTCGTAACTCTGTCTGACGCACCCACCGTTAGCCTAGCTTAGCACAGATCCTGGAGGTAACCGGCTCCATCTAGCCTACTGCTCCCAATAAGTGACAAAATAACGCCAACATGTTCCTATTTACATGTTGTGATTTGTAGAGTCACAGCGTGTACAAATAACAAGGTCACATGAGACACAGCCATCTTCTAACCGTATACATACTGGGAACTATATTCTCAGAAGGTGAAGCACGGCTACTTCTGCTACTTGGGCGGAGTGATTAGTGCCTGAAAAGCACCGTTGTTACTCAGAAGTAAGCAGAAGTTGCAGTCCATCAGGATCTGTGCTAAGCTAGGCTAGCGGTGGGTGCGTCAGACAGAGTTACGACACGCACAGAGATGAGAAGGGTATGTTTGGACTTATCTAACTCTGGGGGATACGGTGTATAAGCTAAAGTCCCAATAAGTCGGCGTGTTCCTTTAACATCCTCGATTTTTAAGAGAATTTGCTGCGGTTGATTTTAAACGAGGTGACTTCATAATGAGTCATTAATTAGAAATAAAGTGAAAGCAGCTTTACACAATGTCATCACCCATAAAGTAAACACAGTAGCCGAAAATTGAAAATATAACCACAGGAGAAGTTGTTTCAGCTGTATTAAAAAAAATATTTTTTTTACCAAAATGACTTTCAGAGATTATAACTGGAAACGGCTCATACTGTACATACGCCCCGCTTCCTGCGTTTGTTTGGCCTGTAAAAACAAACAGCAGCTAACTAAAATGTCTTCAAACACTGCATGTTTTAGCATGCTGTTCTGGTTCACGTCATAGATCAGAGGAGTCCATTTAAAATCTGACTAAACATTATGTCTGCTTTTTAAAATGGCTAAAACAACATTTGAATTTTGTGTAAGTAGAAGCAGTTTTAAAAGCCTTTAGCTTAATAATCAGAGAAAATACCAATGCTGATGTCCGAACGTAGTATCAAATTATTTGCATAAATAGGTTATATACATACATGGCTTTACACTAATAAATTGTAAGACCACTTACTGAACAGTTGATGGATTTATTATTAGTAGTTTAAGTTTTCAAATCATGTTAAAATCATAAAATTATCGGGCGCCTGGATAGCTCAGTTGGTAGAGCGGGCGCCCATATATAGAGGTTTACTCCTCGACGCAGCGGGCCCAGGTTCGACTCCGTCCTGCGGCCCTTTGCTGCATGTCATTCCCCCCCTCTCTCTCCCCTTTCATTTCTTCAGCTGTCCTGTCAATAAAGGCCTAAAAATGCCCAAAAAATAATCTTAAAAAAAAAAAATGATATGGTTTGGTTCGGTGGCTTTTTACACCACAAATAGACCGCACAAGAGTCTGCATGTCAGCGCACCGAGACCAACCTTTTCAAGCGGTGTCGGTTCGGCCGTTTGGTCCACACCAGGGTTCAATGACAGCGTTCACACCAGCCGAAATGAACCGCACTAACCGGGCAAACAACCCGGAGTTTGTTTCAAATGAACCAAACCGTTTAGGTGTGAAAGCACCAACAGGATCAGCATGTGTGACAAAATAATCACATTAACAGACGGTTCCTTTTTTAATAACTCTTTAGAACAGTGGTTCCCAACCTGGGGTCCGGGGACCCCTAAGGGGGGCGGCAAAGATCACAGGGGGGGGGTGCAAGTCTTTATCTAGTTTGAGGTTGAGGTAAAAAAAAAAAATATTTGCACATGTTAAACAAATTATGATAATACACTAGAATATATAATGTATACAAAAGTCTGTATATATTTTTGTTCTCGCTTATTCTTGTAGGCAGGCTACTTAGTAGGCCAAACCTCCGGGACCTCTTAACATGGGACCCTGCTGTCATCAGGTCAGCTGCTAGCTGCTATCATCCCGCCACGGCATCACTATTTTATGAATGAAACATGGCGGAGAAACGTAAAAGTGCTGATAACTCCTCTGTATCAAAAAAGAAAGTAAGGGAAAGTTACCTCAACTTCGGTTTCGGAGGGGGGGCTCAGCTTTTCTTAGACATAAGTAGGGGGGGGCGCCAAGGAAAAAAGGTTGGGAACCACTGCTTTAGAAGGTTGTGCTTCACAAACCGTCTTTGTGTGCCGAGCCTTTTCTTGTCTGTCAGCTCTATCAAGGTTCTTTATTTGTCATGTGCACAATAACAGAAGTAATCGTTGGCAATAGAAATCTCTATGCCTCAGGCACCTCTAACGATGTTCATTTATTAACTAAAAGCACACAAGTAAAAGCAAAATCTGAATCTAAGACATAATAAAAAAAAAAAAAAAATGAACTATTGCAAGTTAAGATGTAGTGCTAAATTATAAACGATAAAATGTGAATGAAGTAATACAATTGAATAATAACGGTTAGGGTTAGTCCCTGTCCTACTCATGCTGGAGGCGTTAAGTTTAGCTGAACTCTTAATGTAAACAAAGATATCACGGGCGCCGTAAACACAGATGCTTACCTAAATCATGAACCAAAACGCCTCAATTCACAATTCGTATGCCGTTTTTGCGTGTTATCAAGAAGCATAATCGTTTTTTAGCGTGTTTATCAACGCCGTTTGGCCTCCATTGACCTACATTACATGTGAATTATCGCCGTAGCGAGTAGTATGAAAGGAGGGAGGTTGGTTGGTTGGGGTGGCGGATGGGTAAAACACAGGACTTTCACCCAGGAGAGCGGGGATCGTGTGTGGCGTTTATCAACCATTTTTTTTTTTGTTCTTTTAATAAAGCCTTCCCCAATGTTCTTTTCCTAAACCCAACCTTTCTTTTTACACGCGTGTGACGTTCTCGCGATAACGAGATATGTTTACATCCGCTGTATACAGCGTAGACATACACGTGGATAGCTGAAAATGCGTACAGATAACACGCCATTTGGCTTTAGGAAAGTGGCGTGTATGTTTACGCATAGTCATGATGCCATGTTGTCAGCACTGGTCTCGCATTGCCAGACCTTCTTCCGCAGCGCTGCAAAGGAGGGTCTGGCTAGTCCACACAGCATTCTGGGATGGGATAAAAACATGCTCTGGTTTATTGGCATTTCTTTAAACCAATCACAATCGTCTTGGGCGGCGGTAAGCACCGCACGGAGCAACGGAGCCTCTGCAAAATAGCCTCGTGAAGGAACTTGTTTTGAAGGAACGTGTTGGTTCAAAAGTAGTTTTAGTCGTGCAACAGAAAACTCAGATTGGACAGATAGTCTAGCTAGCTGTCTGGATTTACCCTGCAGAGATCTGAGGAGCAGTTAACCATAGTCCTCAGAAATCCACCGGAGGTTAGAATTCCAGCACAAAGGAAGAGGAAGGTAACAGACTTCGGCCGAACAGACATACATCTGGCGGAATTTCCGGCAGCAACCCCGGAAGTTGAACGTCGTGGACATAGGCTACCTCAGCACAGACAGAAAACAATGTCGGCCTGACCATTCGGCGGGAGAGCTTATTCTTACGTGTGTGGGTGTGAATGTGAGTATGTGTCACGTGATAACCTCCTCCATGACCTTGGCAGGATGTCAGCGCTTGAGGCAGCAGCACTGTCTTATCGTACAGCTGTTTCGTCTCCCGTCATCTACGGAGACACAGAGTTGCACTTGTACTCTGCCTGAGACAGGTTGTGAGGTCATGTTGGACACTCACCTGAATAAGACCTGGGCTACCACTGTCTCAACGCGCATAGCATGAGTTCATAAGATGGAAATTCCACTACAGATGTGCAAACTTTAGGCTTTAGGAAAAGTGTATAAAGATAAAGTGACACATATCAGACACGCTCACCACTCTGTGTGTGTGGTTAATAATTAAAATGCTTTGTCATGGGTCAAGTATAGCACATGATTCTAAGAAGAAAATCACAATTATTTTGGTCAATATTGAAATCACGATAATTTAACACGATTATTCATTGTCTTTTGGAAAGATGTTGCAATTATTGAACTTAAACACTGAAAAAGTAAAACAAATCAACAGTAAACACTTTGAACTGTGAATTTTCCCTTAAAGACCTCATATTATGCTCATTTTCAGGTTCATAATTGTGTTTAGAGGTTATATCAGAATAGGTTTACATGGTTTACATAAGTGCGCCCACTCTACCAACTGAGCTAACTGGCCACAACAACACCATATTTTTGTTGTGCACACTGCTGCAGCTCCTCTTTTTACCCTGTGTGTTGGGCTCTCTGTTTTAGCTACAGAGTGAGACCTCTCACTGCTGTAACATCTTTGTTGGGAGTCGCACATGCTCAGTAGCTAGGTAAGGACTACTAGCCAGTCAGAAGCAGAGTATGAGGGCGTGCCCTGACAGTAGCTAGGTAAGGACTACTAGCCAGTCAGAAGCAGAGTATGAGGGCGTGCCCTGACAGTACCTAGGTAAGGACTACTAGCCAGTCAGAAGCAGAGTATGAGGGCGTGCCATGCTAGCAGCTAGGTGAGCATTATAACATGTGTTCCAAAGTGACCACGTTTGTCTCTGAAGTAAAGGCTGGACTACAACAGAGCTGTTTGGAGCAGTTTGTGAACAGTGTTTTCTGTTGGAGATGGTAAGTCCCTTTGGGGTGGACTTTGGACTTTTTCACTTTGTAAACCTATAAAAAAAGATATATAACACAATAAAGGGAAGGGAAAAAGCCAAAAAGCATAATATGAGCACTTTAATACTTTTCCCCTTTGAACATTCTTTTTTCATTCAGAACAAAAGACAAAATAAGAGTTTACGTGCAAAACGTAATGTGCAAAATAATGTTTTTTCTCGATTATTCTGTTTTTGTGATCGTTAGTAGCTGAAATCGTAATCGCGATTAAACTTTCGATTAATTGCACAGCCCGAACTTACACCAACTCACCATGATGCAAAACAGCAAAAAAAAAGGGAATGCACTAAAGCATGACTTCTTTCGGTTCAATAGGAACTTTAAATGAGGTTTGGAACCAAGGTTGATGTGGTCCCTGTCTCCCCCCCCCCTCCCCCCTCTCCCCTGTTCGTCTCCCCTCCGCCCTCTTCCTATATATCTCTTCCTGTTTGTGTGTCTTTACCTTTTGTGTAACAGGATCTTCACAGCCATTATGCCGATGGTGGCGGCTGGTTTGATCCCAGATGACCCCACTTTACAGCCAATCAGACGTCTCATATCACTTGTATGACTCTATATTTGGTTGACTTCAGAGTCTGTCACTCTCTCAGCTAACACCCTCCCTCCCCTTGCATGTGCCAGCTCCCCCCCCCCCCACCTTTTTAGTATTCTGATTGGCTGATTGTGGGGTTGTCTTGTTGTCATTGTCCAATGGGATGATTGTGGAAAATAAAAATCAGCCAGTCAGAATTTACATGTCACCTGTTGTCGTCACATCTTGCCTTTTCCCCTCACTGACCACAGTAATAACATGTCTGCACCTCTAAACTCATATAAATAATCCTGTTTTAATTTCCAAACGAAAGCGCTTTTAGCTCTTTTGCATTACTTGATGATTAAAACAACTTATAACAGACCGTTAACTCATCATGTTTTATTCTACTTTGCTGCACTGATCAGTTAATTTCAGTCAGAATCTTTAAAATGTTTTTCTATTCAACATTGATTTTTTTTTTGCTAACAAGCACTTAGGGATCTGAGGGATACAAGCCCGGTCTCAGTGAAATTATTCAGTGTAAAATAAAATAGTAATCAAAGAAAACTCACAGCACTAGTGGATGATTAGTGTAAAAGCCGAGCTCAACAACTATTTTCTGACAAATAGGATCAACAGTCCAGGATCAAAGACTTTTAGCGTTACAAATTACATTACAATTAAATCACACAAAGATGCAGATGGATACTTATAGAGCTGCAAAGATTAAAGCCCATGTTGCAGGGTTAATTTTCCAACGAATTTGCGCAATTTGCTTGTTGGTAATAAACATTTAAACTGTTATCCATTGTATTTGATGTTGTTGGGTATCACAAAACGGAATATTATACGAAAAAGTAGGTACTATTTTACAACGGTTTGCAATGATTCTCCTTTCCCCCACAATGCATTGCATTACGTCACGTTGGGGAGACGACAGACGAAAGCCCGTCTCGGTCTCTGCCACTGGTCTAGCCAAATATGGCTTTTGGTCTCAACCGAGTCCAGGTGTCTTTATTATGTTTATAATAATATTGGAGGGAAAGTGAAACACAGCTTGGACGGGGATGATGTTCGGCTTTTCACAAGTTTAGACAGCTAGCTTTCTAACGATTAGCTGTCAACTATTTAATCCATTATCAAAATAGTTGGCCAATAATTTATCGGTTTGAGTCATTTTTTATTGAAAAGAAAAAGTCAAACTTCTCTGATTCCAGCTCCTTAAATGTGAATATTTTCTAGTTTCTTCTCTCCTCTGTGACAGTAAACTGAATATCTTTTGAGTTGTGGACAAAACAAGACATTTGAGGACGTCTTCTTGGGCTTTTTGGGAAACACTGATCTACATTTCTCACCATTTTCTGACATTTTATAGACCAAACAACTAATCCATTAATCCAGAAAATAATCGACAATTAAATGAATCCTTAGTTGCAGCCCTAATATTTACTCACAGATTATCATTCTGGCTGTAGTTACTGTCTCTGAGGTAGGCTCTACATTAATCTCCACAGGTTATTATCCGTTTTCATCACCATCACATACTCCACTGAGGGATACAAGCCCGGTCTGACTTGTTCCCCCAGTGACAAGCTTTAAAGCTGCAACGTTACCGTAGATACTCTAACCTAGAAACCTATTAAAGGTGCAGTAGGTAAGACTTAGAAAACTAACTTTCTGTCATATTTGCTGAAACTGACCCTATGTTCCAGTAGAACTACATGAAGACGGTCATTTAAAAATAAATCCAGCTCCTCTGGCTCCACCTACAGCCTGTAGTGAGATTTGCAAAAATCCACCGCTCCCTGTTCAGATGCACCAATCAGGGCCAGGGGGGGTGTCTAACTGCGTGTCAATCACTGCTCATGCACACGCATTCATTCTCCCTTGTGGGGGGAGGGGCTTAGGAGACCGTTTTGGGTTTTAGCAGAAAGGGGGGGAGGGACTGAGAAATTGGCGATGTTCAAATTCTTTGGCTAAATCCCGGATCTTCACAATCCTACCTACAGCACCTTTAAATATGAAATATAAAATTACTGACAATTAAAACTTATAATTCAAATGTGTGTATTTAATGTAACATACAAGAGGCATATCTTACACTAACACTGCTTTACAAATGTCTGATATGCACGGCACACATTACATACATGTTACTAAAGCACACTTTGATGTCACTGGACATCACATTAAAGCCTCTGTCTCCTCTCCATCCTCTCGTCTTTTAGGTTTAGTTTCTTCTCTCGTGACAAGCAGCGTAACTTGCACCGGAGTGAGCAGTTTGACGCCGGCTCGTGGATGGGGAAGGAGGACGTGTACACAGAACAAGCCCAGGAGGCGTTACAGCACTTGTAGAGTCACCGGACTGGAAAAAAACTCCGAAACTCTTAACACTCCATGTCCATCACTCGAGTTCCCGGATCCTGAAGTGTTTTCGATTGCACACCAAAACCCCTACCAGTGACTCACACTGCGCCTGAAAATATCTTGGGCTTGAGGTGAGACAGACAAGAGAGATTCACCTAGAATGAGGCTCCCGCTTGGATAGAAGTTTATTTAATCACCTGAAAATACTTTATAATATACAAACTGTGTATCTCAATGAGCGATGGCATATACTAAGACTTTAAAAAATTTTAGAAAATATGTTGGTGCCTGAAGGGTTTGACAGAATCACACACGATTGACGTGATCTGTAGAGAGGTTAAACTCAAGTTGTAGGATTGAAAGTAGAAAGTTGTTTAATGATATGGTGAGTGGGTGAAAATGACGACACAGACGAAATCTCTGGGCGTAAAAGTGTGCTGCAAAGTTCCATCTAAAAATCACACGACTCCAGATGTTGCAGCGTTTGCTATTCCGTGAAAACTTAGGGTTTTACCATATATATTATATATAGAATAAAGAAAACACACAATTACTGCAGTTTTCTCAAAAACGAAAGCGATGTGTCCCATTTAATTTATTTGAAGTCTTTTCCTTGTTCATATGAGCAGCTCGTAGGTCCATCACCAGCACTGTCAGCAAAATTCAAACTATGCAGCTCTCCAAAAGAGTTTGGGGCTTTGTGTACAAAATGTTGCATAGAATCACAATTTTAAAACGTGTACATAAAAATGTTACAAATGCTTTTATTCACATTTTGAGGTAATAGTAACTCAACATTTGACTTAATTTAATTTTGAGTTACCCAACAAGTCACACTCCATCTAGTTAGTTTGTGTTATTGTGTGACTTTTGGGTTTTAAAGGGTTACTTCGGAATCACCAAAGTCACACAATAAGACAAACTAACTAACCGATCGCGGCAGCGGCAACTCTTATATTCTGTTAGGAAAAATTAGTGTTTTTGTCAAAGGAGTCTGGTGGCTTTGACGAGAGCCTAGCGGCATTAGTTCCCCGTCGTTCGGGCTGTCTGACAGCAAGGTAAAGCTCTGAAAATATTCCAAAAATAGCGTACACCTAAAGTGATGATGAAAAAGGATTGTACGTGTTGACTTCTGCGTTTTATGCATCATTCATACAAGGCCTCAAATATAAACAGTGTCAAACAATGTAAAATCATGAAGTTACATAGAAAGCAATATTTAATTATTCCTCAGATTGTGTTCAGGAGTCGGCTGAGAAGTTAGAAATGACAGAAAGTTGATAAAGCTGAACTGTGGTTTCCATTTTTATTGTTAAAAATGCTAACCTCTGGTTGCTGCTTCTGCTTTATGACC
The DNA here is from genome assembly GCF_008315115.2 of Sander lucioperca. Taxonomy (NCBI): domain Eukaryota; kingdom Metazoa; phylum Chordata; class Actinopteri; order Perciformes; family Percidae; genus Sander; species Sander lucioperca. Next base: position 12,965,838 of record NC_050186.1, read on the forward strand.
GCTTACCTTCACACCTAACACTGAGAGATGTCTTCCACCCTAAATGAATGTAAAATGACAGGAACACTATAATGGGTATCAAAGCAGCTTCCCCTGTTTTACATTGTTCACAGCGTGATAATGATGAGACAGTATCATATTCTAGATTATATCTAAAAGTCAAAGGGATCTGCACTATTTAGACATGAATACATTAAAAGGGAAATCTGGTCAACGTGTTCAAACACTCCGGTTCTGCAGCTCATTATTTAAGTCAGTGTTGATCACCTTCTCCTGTGTGTTTCCCTGATTAAAGTGGATATTTCAAAGATTTAATGAATGGATCAGTGCTTTATTAAATGAGCTGACTTTTATTCAAACATGTCTCCTCAATAATTAAAAATCGGCTTTGCATATAGTAGTACAATGTCTTCCTCTGATGTAGACGTAGCCTACACTGTAAGTCAGTAGCCGGCTATACAGTGGAGTTGCATATCAAGTGGTTTGGGGTCCTTCTGTAAGTCATTTTGGTTTACAATTTGGTTTTGAAAAATTCTACAAGCAGCGATACCACAGGCCAAGCAACCGGCCGTTCCAAACAGGCAAATTTCAATTTTTTTAATTATGAAATTTTGCCTTTATTAGATAGGAACGCTAAGATATGAAAGGGGGGGGGATGCAGGATGCAGGAAAACCGTCACAGGTCGGACCCGAACCCTGGACCTTCTGCGTCGAGGAATAAGCCCTCTGCATATGTGCGCCCGCTCTACCAACTTAGCTAACCGGCCACCAAACAATAATAGCGAAGTCTATAAAACAACTATAGAAATAAAAAGATCCATAATCCATTGGTCCAACTGGTCGAAATAGCAGAGTTGTAGACTGAGGGTTCAACGCCCGCGAGCAAGATAATGGTAGGCTACTAAAACGTTAACGGTACCGGTGGTTATGTGCCAAAATGTGTTCCCCCTGTTTACCTCCTGTTAAAATCAGCGTAGCGCCCCCTTCAGTAGAAGTAGTATGAATTCAACTGAGGCGAGCAGCTCACTATCACTATCTTACTAATATTTTAAGACGCTACAAACCATAGACATACAGTATATAGGCTACAACAAACGATATCCAGCTACAAAAAAAGCCTGAAAAGTCAGAAGTTAGTACGGAAATACAAAGAGTCGTCGTTATGGAGACGATACACCGTCTGGTCTCGTCACGTTACCGGCAGCTTTCAGAACGGGGCAGACCGGCTCGTTGCAAGTAGCTGCAAGTTTCAACTCGTCGCGTTGCGAATCTTTGGTCTTCTTTTTTACATCACTGGTCGGAATTGGACTTGAAAGCAGAGCACTGATCTAACTGGATCTCAAAATATTATATATCCATCCATGAGAAAACCGAAAGAGGTTTACCGTTGCCTAGCAACAGGTGGTAAACTGAGCTGCTCTGTGGGTGTTTTTGATCCATGCAGCTTTGATCTGTGTATGGCTTTCATCTACGACATCAGATTGTAGATTTGGCACACAGAATTGAACTTCTACACGCCATCTGTCATCTTACGTCAAGTAGGCAGATTTAAATGTTTGGCAAGCATCAAGAAGTATCGCCAATGGGCCTATTTAACAGAAAAAAAGGTTACAATTCAAGCTTGCAGGTAGTTAGTTATAGTTGCTAAATATATAATACAGCACAATCATGTCTGGAGAAACACCACCGGGCAGAGAACAAGCCAGACCCGCTCCCAGGAAGAACTGAATATTGATGAATATGTGGAGCAGGCCGACTCTGAAAACTGCTGTTTGTCACCAGTTACACCTGTCTCATCAGAACAGCAGACAGAGAAGATACCGGACATAACAGGAGATACTGTTCGCCCATTAATTGAATCCTTTTTTTTTACAGATTGACAATAGAACAGTGGAGATTTTTTTGCAATCTGGTGTTACACCGAAATCTGTGACCCATCGAGATCGGTGTCCCCCTACCTCAACATGAACCAAACCCTTGTCCCTAACCTTAACCACGGAGGGGCGCGCTACGCTTTTAACAGGAGGGACACAGATCACGACGGGTCACAGATTTCGGTGCAACACCGGCAACCCTGATTCTGCCACCGACATTTTAGTAGGTGACATGATTATGGACATTATCCTATCATTGTCAAAAACCTGGATCTCGAACTCTTAGGAGCGTAGATGTGGAGTTGTCCAAGGAGTGTGTTAGGTCCAGTCTGGGCGACACACGCTATAAAACTTTTGCTGAAGTTCTTTGCGTAGTCGTGTGACGTAGTCCAATGTAGCATGTATGGAGAACTCAAACTCCATGATTATTACAGAGATTGTAGAAACGGTCAACTTCTGCCCTCGCACTGCAGAACCTCGACCACATAGACGGGTTGAAATTCATAACCACTCCCAGGAAGAACTAAATATTGATGAATATGTGGAGCAGGCCGACTCTGATAACCGCTGTTCTTCACCAGTTAACAGCTGTGGAAGCAGAATCTCCAGAGAAGGTCTCATCAGCAAAAGTCACAGCTGTCCATGAAAGAATCAGTAAGGAGGTGACTAAGATCATTGAACCTCTTTTGAATGAAGTGTCAGACGCTGAGCCCTGTGTGAGGCAGGGGGGGAAATCAGAATAAAAGGGTAGGAAAACGCCAGACAAAGAAGTTGTTAGAAGTGCGAATTAGCAGTCGGCGTCAAGAGAAACTAAAGAACAGCAAAAAGTTATATTGTAAGGTCAGTAGAGGTGCAACGATGAATCGATTAGTTGTCAACTATTAAATTAATCGCCAACTATTTTGATAATCGATTATTCGTTTGAGTAATTTTTTCATTAAAAAAAATAAGATTTCTCTGATTCCAGCTTGTTAAATGTGAATATTTTCTAGTTTCTTCTCTCCTCTGTGACAGTAAACTGAATATCTTGGACAAAACAAGACATTTGAGGACGTCATCTTAGGCTTTGGGAAACACTGAATCACATTTTTCACCATGTTTTGGCATTTTTATAGATCAAACAACTAATCGATTAATCGAGAAAATAATCGACAGATTAATCGACTATGAAAATAATCGTTAATTGCAGCCCTAAAGGTCAATATAAAAAGTGATTCCCGATTGATACAGTGTTACTTTTTGGTCAATACTGGTGCCTAAATTTCGACAATTTCAGAGTCTTTTTATAGGACGCACTTTCCTGAAATAGCACTCACTGGCCCTCAGTCGACAGTAAACACATGTGGCAAGTACACTATCGACTTCAGGCGAGTTAGAAGGCATTCTGCGCTGTGGCCAAAGGTCTGTGCGAGTGTCCTTTAGGGTTATACAAACAAAAAGAAACAGAAAATGTTTATTTTGGGGATAGATTTCTTCAGGGCGTTGGAATGGAAAGTATCAAGATCCATTTATTTGGATCAATTTCGAGCAAAGGTCTGGGCCATTTGCCGATATTGTATCTGCAGGCCTCTCGGACCAACTCTGGGATGTGTTCCTAGATTTGTATCATTCAGTTTGCAAATGAACACTGCTTCAGGGGACTCTGTTGACTGACTGTTGCCTAAATCTGGATACTGGCTCCGACCACTCAATTATAACAAAACAATTTTACGATCAGCATATCTTGGTAAACCCCAAATAAGTATCACAGGCGCAGCAAAGGAGAAAATCAACATTGTCGGAAATTTGAAAGTGACGGTGACCTGTGGTTTTAAGTGGGTATCTTCCTCTGGGGCTGTGGCTGATAATGTGAAACACAGTGTCATTGGGATGGACGTGTTTACAACGTTGAACTGTAAAATCATTAGTAACCACGAGCCGCCGTGTTCCAGCACCATCTGCAGATTGTCCTCTGATATCTTCAGATGTAGACAGGGTGAGGTTGTGTAAGTGGAATGTAGTGTGTCCACTGTTTAAGGCTTTACTCAGAGTGTTTCTCCCACATTCAGTGAATATAAACGCTGATATAACAACATAAAAAAAACTAATTTCAGTAAAGAGCTCCAGAGCGGCCTCACATCCGAGCTACCATCTCCTCCACTGACCTCTGACCTCTGACCTTCCAGCTCTCAGGGCCACATCACGGATATGTTTTGGGTTTACTCCGGACGCTCCGATTTCTTTTTTTAAGATTATTTTTGGGGCATTTTAGGCCTTTATTATATATAGGACAGCTGATATGCAGATATGCAAGGGGAGAGAGAGGGGGAATGACATGCCCCAAAGGGACTCGAGCCTGCGGCCACTGCATTGAGGAGTAAACCTCTACATATGGGCGCCTGCTCTACCAGGTGAGCTACCCAGGCGCCCGGCTCCTCCGGTTTCTTCCCACATTCAGTATTCAGTAAAATAAAAACTATTTCTGCTTATCACTCATCATTGGTCAGACCTGTAAATATTCAACTCAGACTGAAAATCTGCTTATTCAGTTTAATTCATGAACTTCACATTCGAGTAAACTGGTCATTTATTCCCTGATGCATCTGCTTATAATCCGTCTGAAGCAGTTTGGTTTAGTTTTGGTCTGAGCCCCCAAATGTTTACAATTTCTGGCTCCGCCCCGGCTGCAGTGATGATGTTGATGATGTATAAACCCGGCCTGTTGGCTGTTTTTTGGAATGCGTGCGGTGGGCTGAACAGACTTTAATGTGGGTGTTGTTAACGGTAACGTTGTAGTAGAGCTGGGCGATACGGAGAAAATCAAATATCACGATATTTTTCACCAAATACCTCGATATCGATACCGCAACAATATTGTAGTGTTGACTATTGGTGCTTTCACAAAATATTTACACAACGAGATTTTTGATAAATAATCATCAGTAATGTGGATATAATGACTAATACGTGAGTAAAGGCAAATAATAGAACAGTTACAACAGTCTGGTAAGTTCAGAAAAGTACATCACTTTACTGTAATGCAGCCTTTAAAACCAGGCCAACATTTATGCCATATTACGATATTACGATATCCAAAATCTAAGACGATAGCTAGTCTCATATCACGATATCGATATAATATCGATATATTGCCCAGCTCTACGTTGTAGTGCAAAAACATGAATTAAGTTATCTTTCTCTTGCTCACTCACTGAGTGGGACTAAAGGGAGCCGAGAGGGCAGCCCCATGTACTCAATAAAAAACATTTTAAATTTGTAAAAATGTCGTCTTCTTCTAATTTTTTGGGGCGTTTTCAGGCTTTTATTAACAGGACAGCTGAGGACATGAAAGGGGAGAGAGAGGGGGAATGACACACAGCAAAGGGCCGCCGGTCGGAGTCGAACCTGGGCCCGCTGCATCGAGGAGTAAACCTCTATATATGGGCGCCCGCTCTACCAACTGAGCTATCCGGGCGCCCGTTACAATATATTTTAACACACAAAAAAACTTACACCAACTCTTGTTTCTTGCATATGACATCTTTATTCATCGATGTCTACACCCCAGCATTAAGATTTATTCAACGCTACAACAGCAAAGATCTATTATGTCCCAAAATGGTCAACAGGTCAGTTTTTGCCCCTTCTGGTATTATTCCATTAGTTCTACAATTACAGTAAAAACAATAAAGGAATAATTCAGAAAATGTTACAAAAGGCTCACATGAAAACATTTCACACATGTAACACAATGCTACTGTTAGAAAGGTCAAAATGTAATTGTGTTTTACTTTATCTCACATATTTATTACACAGCATTTATATAACACAGATGATGCTTTTCTTCGTGGTATTTGAATAACATTAAAACAGGCAATGAAGGAATCATTCAATAATATACTGAATATTTTTGGAAAAGTAAGATTTTTCATGATTTGTGAACACTTTCATGGACAATCTGTACAAACTAAACAGCCACAGAGGTGAATCGAGGGGTGATGTATTATATTTGGTACATTATTTTAAAATAAGTTTGATTGTTTGACATTTTGGACACCACTCTCATGTCTGCCGGTTGGATTTGAAGTTACATCGGGGAGGTAATTAGAAAAATACATTATTTGCTCAGTAGATAACACGAGCTATAACACGTTAATTAGTGAGTTTCAGAGGTGATTTTTGTTACATTTGGGCAGAGCCAGGCTAGCTGTTTCCCTGTTTACAGTCTTTATGCTAAGCTAAGCATCTTGTAGCAGCTGTTCAAATTTAACAGAAATATATGAGTGATCTCGTCTTCTCATCTCTCGACAGGTAGGCATAATTCCCCAAAACGTGAAGCTATTCCTCTAAGTCGAAGCCCCAAAATACCAAATTCCTAATAAAAAAAAGTCTATTGTAATTTAAGAGCAATAATACAAACGTAACATATAAGAGAAGTGCTGTACAATAAAATCAAAACGTGTTATAATGCTATGAAAAGTGATGAACAGAACCAAGTGGAATCTACAGATTTTTTATTTTAACAGTTTTCAGCACTGATCCAGAATGAAAATCTGCAGAATTTAGCAGTTTTTTTGCTTGAGGTGGAGAGGAATTCATTTATATAAAATAAAAACAATGTTTAACAATAGAAAATGTGTCCCGTAATCTGTTAATGTTCAGGTATCGTTCAGGAACCGGTATGGAGTTCACGGTATCGGTACAAATCACCGACTTTTTAAACACTGACGTCAAGAGAGACGCATTGTTGGTTTTGGTATTTTCGTGGGATTTGTTGACAGTTACAAAAATGTAGAATATCACCACGCTTAATGCTTTAAAACTGATTTATTATTCTGATTTGAACACTTTCAGGTGACAAATTCACTTGTTACCTGTCCAATGTAAACAATCACAACTGCTGCACCGCATGTGCCCTTTTTCCTGTGGTACATGAATTTATAATGAATTTAAGTGACTTGACCAAAAGTAATGTGATTATTATTACAATAGTGTATTCTAAATTAGATATATTGGGTGCTACTGTGATTTATGTGATTTGGATCGGGAAAAATAATTATCTTAATGCACAAAAATGGAACTCGTCTTTAAAAAAAATACTGAATATACTTGTAACTAATTAGCTAAAAGAATAACAACAATTTGGTCATTTTAGTCATTTTCTCGATGAATGCAAATCAAACACAAATCAAGATAAGATAAAAGGGAGAATTATTTGGGGGTATATTTGACTTTCTGGCTAGATTTGATGGGGAGAAAAGAAATTTCTAAAAAGCTACTTAATATAAAGTAAAAGAATGACCTGTTGGCGGTTCAGCTGTTAATACAAATTTCACATGGAAGAATATGAACGATATTTAGTGAGCGAAGGGAACAGATGTGTAGAAAACCTGCAAAGATCTTAAATATACAGGAGGAGTGCCACTGTTCACCAAAGACGTGGTACACATGTTGGAGAGGCTGGTGTTGTGTGTGCATAAAACATAAAATCTTTGACAAATTCCCAGCAGACGCTTTAACCTGGTGTTTTTGTTGTCGTTAGTGTTTAAAGGAAGAGCTCGACTTTTTGGGAAACACACATCCTCCCTTTCTTGCAGAGCGTTAGATGAGAAAAGCGACACCACTCTCATATCTGCCGGTTAAAGGACAATTATTGGGTTAAAAACAGATGTGTACCCACTCTGTCGCTCTCTGGGACATGTTTTCATGCTAATCGAATGAGTTTGTAGCTCGAAACAAGCTAGCGTGGACCGCTGATTAGCTTACAACGCTAGATTATAAAGACAGTTGCGTTCTCGTATACAGATGGTCGCCGTCTTGGGAGCTACTGTCTTTCTAAACTATCTTTTTAATAAACTGTCTGTACACTTACAATGTTCTCAATGCTTCGGTTAACATGTAGGGACCCTCATTATGCTACCGTTGAAGTGTGGTGATATTTTGATCCTTTTTAGTGGTATAAAAGCGATTTGTTTTTACTTTCCCTGTGCCCCGAATACTAGCGTTGTAAGCTAATCAGCTTCTTTCAAGCTACACACACACATTCGATTAGCATGAAAACATGTCCCAGAGAACGACAGAGTGGGTACACATCCGTTATTAACACCTAGGTTCGTTTTGTGCCGGAATTGTCCCTTAAATTCAAAGCTACTTCAGGGAGGTAATTAATTAGCTTAGCTTAGCATAAAGACTGAAAACGGGGGAAACACGCTAGCATTAGGCTCTGTCCCAAAATAACAGTTTTACACCCGACTTGAGCTACTTCTTATTTGATTGGATGTACAAATGTTTTTTTTTTTTTTTTTCAAATCAAATTATTTGGTCATAGCTTTATGATTAAACTTTACATATGTTCATAGAAGTGGAGACAGTTTTCATTAAATGTGTTATTTTGTTAAGATTGGATTTGTGGACCGAACTTTTTATTTTTCCTCTTTTCCTACTAGAGCAGAGGCTCCACGCAGAGCTTTCTCCGTAGCCTACGTAAGTGGCCTGAAGTTTATACTTGTGCGCTGGTGTGTGTGTGGTAGAGCGAGGGAGAAGTGAGAGAGTGACTGTGATTATCTTCAGAGCGAGTAGCGACTCTAGAGTCATAGTGAGAGAAACAAAGTGTCTCCCCTGTTCTTTCTGACCACGGTGGGGAATCTGGAGCAGGAGAAGTTAACCCTCTCCTTGATTTCATGTTGTTTATGGAGAAGGAGAAACAGGAAATGCAACGCTACTGAGCGACGTGCGTCACCGCGATGTGTAGTTAAATTTTTGGAGAGGTGCACGTCAGGCTACGGCGTATGTCCGTGTGTCTCCACGTAGCTACGTACATAGCCACGGCGTAGATTTTGCGCAGAAGCATAAATCATGCTTTACTCTTTGCAAGAAAGTGAAGGAAAAAAAAACATATCCCAAAATGTCAAAACTTCTCCTTTAAACCACCCTTGACTTTGCAACAGCAAACCAATAAATATATTTACATAGTGCTGTGATATATAGACAGTGAAGAATTTAAATTTAAAGTGAAATTACAAGTACGCCGACTAGATAATCATGTCGGCCAGTCAGGGAGAAATTGAAACCGTTTTTTAATTATTTGACTCTATTTATATTAGTAAATCTTTACCTAAGAAACTTCCATATACATTTGTATTTAGAGACACAGCAGAATATACTGTAAGGTATTTGCATGATATGCAAATACCTTTACATGATAATTCAAGTGTGTTGCGCGTGTTAATCATTAAAAAAATTCAATATAGGTTAAAAATAAAGCATGAAAAAAAGAGAAAACCTACAGATTATTTTCTGTATTTCTATCTAATCCTGAAAGTCTGTACAACACGAATACTTTGACCTAGTGTCAGTCACATCACGGTTTCTTTGTAATTAAGACCCAAAAATGTCAACTGAACCATGAGTTTGGTAAACTATTAAACAACGGTAGGTTGTGTGAGTTCTGATGGCTGAAATCAAATTCCACTTGAACAGAACATATTTTGTAGTTTGCATCTCATAGATCTTGCTGATCGAAGAAAAGAGGGCTCTGGGGCCTTATAAGTATTGCTAAGTTTCTAATTACTACTAATTAAGAAAAACGTATAAAAATGCAGAGCATTAACTACTACCTGCATGCTGGTAGAAGCATTGGTCTATAGGTAATACAAAATGTACAAAAGAAATGTGCTGCAAAACAACCAGAATGTTTCATATACACATAAATAAAAATACATATGTCCTCTGACAAGGCAGATAGACATTAATCGAAATGCGATAAGTAGCCCAACAACTCCCCCCGGAACATGTTTCCCCTCATCCTACTTCCTCAATATCGGAACAAAACAAAGGGTACACATTCTGTTTCTAAGGCCATTTGTACACTAACGAATGAGGAACACAGGTGTTGCTCTCAGACGTTTCCCTTTTTTTGTTTTTCCTTTCTCGAGGATCAATATTTGAGCCAAGGGTGAGCGGCGATGGAGGCTTTACTGCGGTCTCCGTAGTCATAGAGCAACTCCTCGCCCTCGTCGATGTCTCGAGAGGCGACGAGGATGAGGTGAGGGACCCCGTTGATGTCGTGGAGTTTGGTTTGGCAGTTTCCGTTTTTACTGTGATTTATCAACCTACCCATTCGACCAGTCTCTTTTGTTGCATCCACACTGTCGGAACAAACAAAAACAAAAACACAATCAGTCTTTAGGCTCGAGAATGTTAAATACACCTAGTATAATGTCCAGCAGTACATTGTGGTGATTCATCAAAGTGGACATGCACCACGGGGAAACAGTCTTGAGGCACACCCAGTCATTAAAGGGTTTGTTGATTTTCCTGTGAGAGGATTAGTGTCCAGGATCTATGCTAAACTGATGCAAGTATCTGTAGGAGAACTCCCAATAGCAAGGAAATGGGAGCGAGAGCTGAGCCCTGAGGGGAACGCAATTAATTGGGAGACAGTTTAGGACATTTCCCACTGTTCCAAGAACCCAAATCACCAGCAGATCCACTTCAACATATGCCATAGGACATACTGGACTCCTCAGAAGAGATACGTCTCTAAAGTCATTCCCACTCCCTATTGCACGTTCTGTCAACCTGAATAAACTGGAACTTTCCTGCACGTGGTCTGGGAGTGTGAACAGGTGCATGAGTTCTGGAATAAAACATCAATAATATCTGATGTGATAGGATGTCGAATTCCTACTGACCCGATTGTTTTGTTACTTAATGACGACTCTAAATTACACCTGCTTGGGAGACAGAAGAAAATTTGGCTAGCCGGCTCAACTGCAACCAAGAAAATTATAGTTCAACGCTGGCTCCCCCCCCCCACTCGCTTTGTATAAAACAGTGGTTGGCGTATTTTCTAGACGTAGTTATGCTGGAGCTTGCTACAGCAAGTACTAACAAAGCCAAATCATCAACTATCAGCCTATGGGAAAGCGCAGCAGCACAAGTATCAGACCTAATGACCTCAGCATCACAAGAAGTAGAGGAGAGTGACTAGGCAAGGTGTGATTTCTGTTTGTTTATTGGTTGTTTTTCCTTGAGACCGCAGAGGGTGGGGTTTTTTGTTCTTGTTAAGTTTGTATTTCTGTGCTCTGTATGTTTGCATAAAAAAAAGTTGATCTAAAAAAAAAAAAAAAAAAGGTGGACATGCATTGATTTATAATCATACCAGTAAGTTTTGCAGAGGTACTGGAAGTAGTACATGTAGCAGCCAGTGGCAGGGTTTAGAGCGTATTCAGCCTCCCTCTTTTTGGCGTCGGTGATCTGCAGCAGGTCTCCGTGGTACTCCACCACGTACTCGCCTTTCTGGAAACACCGCCTGGCGAACACTGCTCTCCCCTTTCCTTCTATGTGCTGCACCTACAAAACAGAGTGAGAGGTTTTCCATCATGAAACAAAACTGTACGTTAACTTAAACAATATGTATAATTCGGTATAGGGTCGTTTTTGCATTCATTTTTGCACTTTTACTTCACTACATTTCCCCTCAGCATCTCCGTTACTCGTTACTTGCAAGAAATGTTTTGGTACGTTGGAGTGAAAGATTCTTCCTCACAAAAAATGGAAGTTCTGCTTCTGTTTTTCTCTTTGTTGATGTCAGACTTAGAATTTTTTTATTAGGGACCATGTACAATTTTAAACATAAATGTTACCATTTGATGCATTGTACCAGAGTTAGCCACGGGCTAATTTACGTCTGCAGTCCCCTGGCAGGGCACAATAACAAAAACAAATAACACTCCTTTTACAATGTACAATTAGCCTGAGCAAAGAAATTAATTTTTAGGTGTGTTTGGAAGGCGCATGTGTACCTCCATTCCTTCTTCTATTCCCTTTGTGATGAGGTCATCTATGAGCTTCTTTTCTTCACACTGGGAACAAAAAGAAACATGAGATAGCGTTACTGACAAAGAGCAGATTGGATCACACACACACACACACACTTTAATAGCCATCCTAACAAATATATAATCTATCTATCTATCTATCTATCTATCTATCTATATATATATATATATATATATATATATATATATATATATATATAACAGAAGTAATTTCATTTTACCTCGATCTCTGTTTTACTTTTTCTTGAGCTTCTTCTTATTGGGTAGTAGTCGGTAACTTTTCGGTTTTGGGAGATTTTTCCGCCTGCACTTTAGTGGAAAGAGAGAGCGCACAAACTATTACAACTACATGAATAAATAAGTATCACACCACCATGTTGTAAATAATCGTATGTGCGTACATTCTTAGTGTGGATTTCTTTGCTTTGGGTTTGAGGCGGACGCCTCTCCTCTGGTGGCTGTGAAGAGTGCTGCCGTTGTTGTTGTTGGCGAGGAGGGGAGCGTGAGAAAAGCTGTCGCGCAGGGGGAGTTCGGTGGGCGAACGAAGGCAGTTCTGAGCGCAGTGGAGCTGCGGAGGCGATGGCTGATCATCTGACCAGCAGGGTGAACACTGGCTGTAGCTGCTCTCCATCTCCGGGAAATTAGTCTTTGAGTGTTTTGGTGTAGTGCTGACGGGGTTTGTTCTCCTGCCTGGGAGAAAAGATTGAATACAAAAAAAAGTATATTATCCTAGTGGTTCAGTCAAATCTTGCGTTTCTACTTCTTCTCACAGTTTACGGTTACATGACCTACTGAAATACTAAAATAAATAGAGGTTTGTTTGCTCTCCTGTGGAGCGAAACACAGTAAAACTACTCTCCTCAGCTGGAGGTGTAGAGCTGCAGCAGAGACACTTACCCTCTCCCTGCCTCTGAGCATTATTTTGCTGGAAGCATATTGGAGAGCACCTTCCCTGCTGTGTCAGCTTGATTTCATCGTGAACTGGTGATATGGAGTTTGTGCAGCTTAAGACAGTGACTGAATGGCTATTGCATACAATCTCCTGTGAATGCAGAGAGAAAATGTAATTAGTCCATAGTTCCTTTTTTTTTATTATTTCCATCAAGAAGTAACACATATACCAGCATACTGTGTAATTTCATACTCCAATTAGAATACAACTCCAACTAGTAACAGTATTCCTCTACTCCACACAGGATCTTAAAACACACTCATGCATGCTCATACTTTTACATACACACCTCCCCAACCATCCACATATACCATTCACATTTTTGACACACACACACACACATACCAAAGAGGCAAAAAGGACCATCCATCCAATGGGGTATTTTAGCTTGTCTGTGTTTTGGAAGATACTGCTCTAGTCCATAGTTCCTGCCATGTGTTTTTTTTTACAGCTTCCAGTTTTCCATTAAGTAAATCAAGTACAAGAGAACATGGTGAATCCAGAAGAACATATAATTAAAATAGGGAAACACGCTGTGTACATGCTGACAAAACAAAGGTATAATCAAAAAAAGCATATCAATTAAATTAATTAAGAAAGAGAAGGTATTGAAAAACAGGCTCGACCCAGAAGCCACTCCAGACCAATCTTCAAAGAGTGGTCTGATTAACAGTTAATACAAGAAAACGGTATGGACTTCTTCCCAAAAACAACAGACCAACAGATAAAACAAACTAAAACTCAAAGATATTCACTTTACTATCATGTAAGATCAAGAAGATCCACATATTCTCACTTTGAGATGCTGGAAACTTGACTTTTTCTTTTTTTTGCTTGAAGTGTGACTTAAACTATGCATCCAAAATGGTCAACTATCAAATTTCTATTGATCTATTAATCAACTGCATCGGTTCTAAATCACACATACAAACACGAATTCATCAGGAAATTATCCACTTTTTAAACTATTTAAAAAAGAATGGTTTTGAGGACGGTAAGGGAATTCAACAACACGTTTGTTAGACCTTAATGTTACACAAGACGGTTTGTAAACAGAAGAAAACTCCGAAGGGAGAAAGCAGCATTTAGTCAGAAGGCCTATTCCCACTAAAGCAAAGCAGCAGGGGTGCACGATTCACAACATTTCACGATTCGATATCGATTTTCAATTCAAAAACGATTCTCGCTTAAAAAAAACTGATTCGCAGTATGTAAATGTAGTTACTTTCCCCCATGTGATTGCAGTAGACATACAGTAAAAAAAAAAATCGATTTTTGGAATCGCGATTCTAATATGAATCGATTTTTTTGCACACCCCGACAAAGCAGTAACGTTAATTGACTTAACTCAAGACGATGCATTTTCCAGCTGATCCAAGGGGCTTTTTAAAGACTTAATTTAACTTAAGAAGTAGGAGAATGTTCTCAGTAGAAATATAAAGTAACATAATAGAGCCGAGTAAAATACAAGTACCTCAAAACTCAGCTTGTTGAAGTACTGTACTGCCCAGCCCTGCTGTGGGTGGGGCCGTGAGGAGGGGACCATGCTGGCTCCACACCCACATCAACTCTCCCATCAATCCCTTTAAATTCACAGGCCTCTTGGCTCATTATATCCTGCTCAAATCCACTCAAAATAAAAACAGCTGCTTTTAAAACTATAAAAATACACCTTAAAAAGACGAGTAGGCCTATGTGTGTTCGTAGTGTAATCTAACGTCAAATCATGTTTACGTCCTCAGCTAGCAGGCACATGCAACGTAAAGCTAATGTTAGCAAAGCAACATAAAAACGGTCCCATTTGTAGCTACTGTAACTAACTCACAGTGGGCAAATAACAGTTAACTTTAATATTAATGTAAATGCAAACACTTAAATCTAATTCTCAAAGAAAGTAGCGTTAGTAATCCACTTAATACAGCTTTTCTTTACGATACTTTGGCACGGTGGTGAGAACGAGCAAACTTACCCCGTTCATGTCCGACTTGTTTTCGTGGATCTCCGCTCGGCTCTTCTCGGTGAACGTGTCCGCCAGGTCAGAGATTATCCTCGCCCTGCTCACACGGCAGTGCCTCCCTCCACTCCGGCCCCAATCCAGGGTCACTGTGTGCCCCTCTGTTGTTGTTTAAACTGCCAGCAGCTCAACCGATACAGCCTCCACAGCTCGTCTCCGCCATTTTTCTTCATGTAAATGAAGTAGACGGAGACGAAGCAATGGCGCCTCCTGCAGGCCGACCGCGGCAGTTCCTTTTCCCTTATTTAAGTACATAAACAAGGAATTTGACTTCGGTAGGTGTTAACTCTCTATACATTAGGGCGGTCCTCGACTAAAGAAATTCTTAGTCGACTAACACTTATATGATTTTGTCGATTAATCGATTAGTTGATGTAATCGACAGAGCTGTGCTCTTTGAGAGGTGGTTAAGACTAGAAAAGCACAATATAAAATGTAGTTAATTAACTATCAGTAAAACTGACTTTCTCCACAATTAATCCTGCAAAAGCACCACTTTAAATCTTGTGTTTACCAGAAATGTGCTCATAAGTTTCTTGGAAATGAGTAATTAAGCATGAATAAGCATAAAAAATGACTCATCAACTAAAGAAATCTTAGTCGACTAAGACCAAAACGACCGATTAGTCGACTAATCGACTAAGAGGTGGCAGCCCTACTATACATTCAACAAATATACATGTAGTAGTAACATACTGTACAGTAGAGACAACAATATACATATAGATTAGAGGTGCAACGATGAATTGATTAATCGATTAGTTGTCAACTATTAAATTAATCGCCAACTATTTTGATAATCGATTAATCGTTTGAGTCATTTTTTTATTAAAAAAAAAATAAGATTTCTCTGATTCCAGCTTGTTAAATGTGAATATTTTCTAGTTTATTCTCTCCTTTGTGACAGTAAACTGAATATCTTTTGAGTTTTGGACAAAACAAGACAAGACGTCATCTTAGGCTTTGGGAAACACTGATCCACATTTTCACCATGTTTTTATAACATAACATAACATAACATAGCTTTATTTGTATAGCGCCTTTCATACACAGAGTGCAGCTCAAAGCACTTTACATCCAAAACATTCAACACAACTCTCGCAGGAGCACATTTAAAGCACGCAAACAGTATATTTGCACTGTTGCACTGGTATTTTGCTTATTAGTTGACTGAATAATAATAATAATCACATACATAACATAACATAGCAGGAACAGATACAGCATGACATGAAGGAGAGGAGAGGGGAAAAAAAGCAACTCTCAGACTATCCTCATAAAGATAAGAACAGTGTGGGAACAGCACGTAGCACACAAGCAGTACATTTGCACTGCTGAACATAACATAACATAAATGTACAGTTGCACATTTAGCGGCGAAGACGTGGGACTGGGGATCATAGATCAAACAACTAATCGATTAATCGAGAAAATAATCGACAGATAGTTAGTTGCAGCCCTAATATAGATACATATCAACATAATATACAAAAATACAAATAAGACATACTATTAAGGCAAGTACACATGGAGTGGGATGTAGAGTGCAAAAAGTAATTGTGCAAAGTAGAGTGCAAGATGCATACTGGAATGATAAGTATGTAATGTGTAGAGAAGTGCACTTATCAGTTCAGTAGAGTGATGGCAGTGGGAAAGAAGCTGTTCTTATGTCTGGTTGTTTTTGTGCTCTGGGATCTGTAGCGCCTGCCAGAGGGGAGGAGGTTATAGAGAGTGTGTGCAGGATGCGTGGGGTCTTTGGTGATGTTCTCTGCCCGCTTCCTGGTCCTACCAGTGTACAAGTCCTGAAGGCAGGGCAGGGGGGCACCAATGCTTTTTCCAGCTGTCCGAATTGTGTGTTGTAATCTTGTCCTGTTTTGTGGCTGCCCCAAACCAAACGGTGATGGATGTGCAGAGGATGGATTCAATGGCAGCAGTGTAGAAGATGGCCAACAGCTCTTGTGGTAGGCCATGTTTCCGCAGTTGCCGTAGGAAGTACATCCTCTGCTGAGCCTTTTTAAGGATGACGTTGATGTTGGACTCCCACTTCAGATCCTGGGAAATGATGGAGCCCAGAAACTTGAGTGAGTCCACATTTGATACTGGGCTGTTGATATTGTGAGGGAGCTTCCTAAAGTCCACCACCACAAACAATTACATAAGGATTTTATTTATGTTTTTCCCTTTTTTTTCAAACACAAAAACCAGCAACAAACAAATAGACATGACAATAAAACAAAAAACTGCCAGTTCACAGAAAAAGTGCACATAGTCTATGTCAATCTCGTCTTTTTATCGTCCTTTTGATCACCTGTTAACTCCATTTTATTTATTCAGTTGTCGTTTTTCTGTCCTTTAAAGCTGCCCCATCTTCTGTTTACACTATTACAATGATGTGTATATAAGTGTATGAGTATTGATTTATTTGTTCTGTTGTTTCTCCTGTTAAAGCATTTTGTAAACTGTTGTTTTTAAAGGTGCTGTGCAGATAAAGTTATTATTATTTATATATTATTAATCCAAAAAAGTGGATTGAGTGTCAGAAATAGAGTCCATAGAGCCAAGACCCAGTGAGGTCGATGAAGGCCCAAGACGACGGCTGGAAAACTGAAATCCTGGCGGATCGAAACATAATATAATACAGTACAGCACAAAATACAATATAGTCTTATACTATCAGTTCCAAGGTTGACAGCTCTCTCCTAATATGTCCCATATCTTAAGAAATTTAGGGTGTACATTGGACAGAGTATACCCAATTAGGATAAAAAGTAACCTACCTAAAAGTATAGGCATGAAACTATGTAATTTAGCCATGTTTAAAGCAAGGAGGAGAAACTGATTTCCACTCTCTCAGGATTACTCTTTTTGCTGTGCAGTGTGGCCAAACCAAACATGAGGGCTTCTTGTGATGCAGGGGGGGGAGAGTCAAAGAGTAGTTGGAGCGACAAAATATTGCAGAGAGACTGTCAGAGATTACCTGCATGCTGTATGTGTCAATGCAATAATGAAAGAAAGTGAAAATGAACAAAAGAAATGATGTTAGTACTCTAACTATTTTAAATTATGTGAATGTATAGTTGTAATCCATGTGCTTACTAGGCCTATTTCGTGCCTCATTTCATGTGGATCTCCTTTTGTTGTACTGTATGTCTCACTGTCTTGCATGTATGACTTGCTGCACCACAAACTGCCCCTCTGGGATAATATCAATGAAGTTTAAGTAGGGCTGGGCAATATATCGATATTATATTGATATCGTGATAAGAGACTGGATATCGTCTTAGATTTTGGAAATCGTAATATGGCTTAAGTGTTGTCTTTTCCTGGTTTTAAAGGCTGCATTACAGTAAAGTGATGTACTTTTCTGAACTTACCAGACTGCTCTAGCTGTTCTATTATTTTTACCTTTACCCACTTAGTCATTATATCCACATTACTGATGATTATTTATCTTAAATCTCATTGTGAAGATATTTTGGTAAAGCGACAATTGTCAACCCTAGAATATCGCCACAATATCGACATCGAGGTATTAGGAAAAGAATATCGCGATATCTGATTTTCTCCATATCGCCCAGCCCTAAGTTTAAGTTGAAGGTATTATTATTATTATTATTGAGTTTGGGGCAAGACCAGAAAAGATGACCGTCACCAGACTTTCACTATCCACAGGTAGCCAAAACAGAAGGGAAGATTTTGTTCAATTTGGTCTTGGAAAAGTGCCTGGACTGGACTATTACTATTGCACATCCCCTGATCAGTATTATAGTACACCCTGCTCTGGACTGTACAGTCTTCCTTCTTTTTTTATTTATCTTATTTAACCTTTATTTAATCAGGTTAGTCTCATTGAGATATAAAATCTCTTTTTCAAGAGAGACCCGAACAAGTTTGTTACATATAAAAACAATTTACAATCACAAAACAATCACAAAAGAGGCAAAGACATCTCAAGTGCATTTCAATTAAATAAAAGTACCATTAGTTAAAACATGTGCACGTGTGGATGGACTCATGTTCTATGGTTTTAACATAACCTTTAAAATCATTTAAGGATATTAGACACTTTTGCTTTCTTAACAGTTATATTGTACATATTTGATATTTTGTTATAGTGTCTTTTTTTACATACTTTTTATTTAGACCTATATATTCTGTGTTTAGGTTTTTTGACTTTGCCTTATTGTTAATTCCCTTTTTAAATGTTTGTTGTATACACAAAATACACCAAGGCAAATCCAAAAGTAAAAGTGAAAAGTTACTCTGGTAATAAATATGATTCTGATTTGTATTTTATTAAGTATATATATTTTTTCCTCCTTTGTATATGCCCCTCTGGTATGGACAGGTCTGTGTGTACATACTGTTGATGTACTTGAGTTCTTTAAATAAAGTGTATATTAAAAAAAAAAGGAAGAGAAGACTCTGGAAGAACGAAGAAGACATTTTTGAATCGTCACTTCCTCTCAAGATCTCGCGGGGTCACGTGATGTTGTATTAGCTCGCCGACTCTGCTATGTTTGTCGTTAGTGCTAACGTTTTAGAAATGCAAACTTTCTCGGTTTTATCGGTTTATTGTGATGCATGGACGTCCGGTAGCAGCTCGGAGACCCGTTTTTACCGACGCTGCGCGAGGAATTTGACTGCGAAAACGGGCCTGCACGTCACGTGACCAGCATGCGGCTAAACGTTTGATAAAAAAGATGGCGTCTGTGCGGCGGAGCGAAGAGGACAACAAACTACCGATCTGCTGAGCGCCGCCACCGGGAGCCAAGAGCGGCCGTTACACTGTCAAGTAAGTTGATTTCAGCGTGTGTGTATATGTTATGTCTCACTCCAATGTCCCGGTTATTAAAAACATGAACTTGTCGTGGCGCGGTGATACGCAAAGAAAGTATTTTATTTCAATTAGTGACAGCTTCGTCTTCGTTTACTCCTCGTTGCTAGTGTTAGCTTAGCGACAGCAATGACACAGAACAACATCACAACAATGCGAGGGTGCCGTTAGCTTAACCCCGCCGCCGAGCCCAGCTGCTGTGGGTGGAAAGGTTGAGGAAGGACACACTGACATTCAAGGTTAATATGGTGTTTTTGTAAACTAAAACAATATAACGTCATTTTGTCAGCAACTCCTTCCAACGTCTATTATTTTTTATGTCTAGGATGGCGAAGGCATGTCCCGCCCTACTCTGCCTCTGATTGGCTTACCTATTCTTACCCTAACCAATCCCACTCCTCTTGTCTAAATCTAACCAACCCAACCAGAGCAGGCAGCGAGGGCTAGCCAATCAGAGGGAGAGTAGGACAGGTCATGCCTTCTCTATCCTAGGAACAAAAAAACAATTTGGCTTACCAACAGGCTAGCTTTAGTACGTTATCAACCTGTTTATTTTGTATAACTGTCACCATTTAGTCGTTTACTGTTTTGGCAGGTTATATTTATTAACCTATATATACATTTCTGGCATTATGTACATTAGTTTGTTTATTATTCGTATTGCACTCTATTACGTTATATTTGCACTGACTACAGATAAGTACCTCTTTTGTTATCCCTTTTAATGTAGCTGTATTTTCCAAAATTACCAAAAATATTATCTTTGTGATAACAAATATGTACAATTTTGATAATGTTACAAAACAATATGGTGTTGACAATATGATTACAGCACCTCTTCACCATGCTGTTGTAAAAGCTTTTGTTTTTTAAATACAGAAATCAGCTTATATATTTTCTATTTACTATAATGTAATGTATAATTCAGCTTTGTAACATCTGCTTTTCCCCTCACATTCTGCACCTGCAATGGAAAATATTAAACCCAGTGTAGGACAAAATAAGATACTAAATAGTATGTGGAGACAGCGGGGATAAGGTTAAAAGATAAGTGACAAATATGAGCAAGTCTCCGTGGTTACATAACGACTGTGAGATTTCTTTCGTACATGTAGTTAGTTCTACAATGTTTTGCATGTAACTATAGCTAAATTACGTGTGTGTGGTGTCACTGAAATGAATGTGAAAGTTAGCTATCGGTTAGCACAGTCAAGCCGTGTCACCCTGGTCCAACCAGTCCATTTAGCTGGTGCGACAGCGTGTCAGTCGAAGGTAAGCTGGTGCCAAATTAGCTATGTTGAACACTTAAGTGCAGCAGGGCTTAAAAATGTCTTGTCCTCTCATACATTGTGCTTGTTTGTGTAAATAATGATTAACCGGCGGAGCTAACAAGGAGTCCGGGGAGAGGGGAAGCTACGTTTGAGTCAGAGGGACCAGGAAGTTGAACGTACCAAAGCAGGGCATTGCAAACACGTGTCTTGTTTTGGGTCACTTTGGAAGTAGTCCTTGCGTGCAGACGTTGCTGTTAGAAATGGCTAAGTCGTATTCTTCTATCGTAAATCTTGATTGTAAGTGAATTTAGTTATTTCGAGTCCGTGTTGCGTTTTAGTGTTTGATTTTAGCTTTTTCGGCGTGCGCAGCAGGAGGAGATACAGAGAGGTGAACATTTAATACGTTTAATATGTTTAATATGTTGCTTACATTAGATTAAAAAAGTGTGTGTTACAGTTAACATATGTTTGGTATTTTTTATACTGAATGTAATCATGTATGGCTGGTTTGTTTATCATTTGAAAACTGGGCTTTGAAGTTAACATTGCATTCCGTGTAGGATCACATGTGTGCGCGCTATGCATGTGGGTCCTAATATCCATTTGTGATTTTTGGTTCATGCTTTTTTGGGGGGTCACATTTCTGTGTTGGTTTTCTTTCTGTAAGCATGCACAGTTGCATAATTTCACTCATGGCTACTGCAGATAGATTTTTTTTTTTAAACTTAACTATTATTATTGATGTGCTTATGGTTGTTAGCCACATCTGGGTTAAGGGGAGATTGGTCTTTTTGGAAATGTTTGAAGGAACTCTCTGGACAAACGGGAATTTCATGTGGGGGCAAACAATCAAATTTCAGCGTAAAATAAGTGTTACATTATGTTGTGAAAAGTTTATAGAGTTTGATGAAAATGGCATGAGATCGTAAACCCCTCTCCTCATGTGTAAACATGCATTTAAAGTTTACATTTTTACATTTTCTGCCAGGCGAGGTTATTTTTTTTACAATCCCACGTTTAATTGACAATCAAAATTGACGCAAATGTGTTTTGTGTAGTAGATTAATCTACTTATTGTTATACTTAAGCATTTTTTGTATAGTTTTATCATTGTTTTTAATTGTGTGTGTGTGTGTGTGTGTGTGTGTGTGTGTGTGTGTGTGTGTGTGTGTGTGTATACATTTGTCTTGCAGATGGATCCTGGACAGGATTTACTTCTTGCTGCCCTAAGTGAGAGTGGCATTTGTCCGAATGATATTGGCCTATTTGATGTTGATTCTCAGGATGTTGCACAGCCCTCTACAACCCAGCAAGTAAGGTGGTCTTTGTTCTTTTAAAGGAGGAGTTAGATTTATTAATGTTTTCATAGCTAAATGTTAATGTTCTGATTTCTGGTCCTCTTGCAGTCTATCTCCATCAGTGCCCTGGATGTTGGTGTGGGGACAGAGTCAGTGGAAGGTGTTCGAACTGAGCTTCCAGCTCCAGTCCCTATAGTTACTATCAGGGTAAGATTATAGAGAAAGAGTTCCCTAAAGTCCCCTTAATTAATTACAAGTAGGGCTGTCGATCGATTAAAATGTTAAATCGCATGATTTCCATAGTTAACTCGCCATTATTCACCCATTTTTATCTGTTATAAATGTACTTTAAAAGGGATATTTTTCCAGATTTTAATGATCAAGTGGTATTTGAGACTTGAAGTACTCCAGTGGTAACTCAATTTGCATAGACGGTATGCAAATAACTTTACTCTTGTCAATAGACTCTCCCGTTTTCAAGGACAAAAAAATAAATGAACGTGTCCGCCAGTTCAGAGACTAACCTCACCATGCTCATACGGCAGTGACCTCCGTACACTCCAGCTATTTGCCGTCTGGCAAGCCAGATGTTATCACGGAGCAAATTACGGTTTCTGCTATCCATGCACAACGTTACTGCCAAATCACTTCATGATTTACCAAACTACAGAGCCGCCCAAGGCCAATATCACAGAACGTGTGTGCATTAATCCCGCATCAACATTTTTTGTGGCGTTAAAGGGAATTTAAGTTTTCGCGTTTATTTTGACAGCCCTAATTAGAAGACATAGTAAAGTTACAGCTGATGTTTTGTGGTATGTATTAAAATCAAATTTTCTTTCTGCTCAATGTCTCCAACAGCACAAACCTCAGCCATCAACCACCACGTTTGTCTTAAATCAGCTGAATCAGTTGCCGTCACTAGGAGCTGCTGTGACCAAACAATCAGTTACAAACCCTATCAAACATACCATTACTGTCACCAAAGTGGTCCATGTTGCTAATTCAGCCCTGCGAGGTTCTTCGAACCCCTCCTCGAGTATTCCCCCTTCAGCATCCACAGTAGTGCCTTCCAACAGAGATCAGGTATCAATTTTCAAAAAAATTCTTAAAGGACAAAACCACACAGAGAAAAGCATTTTTCTTTTGGTTATGCTGATTATATATTTTTCTCTTTCAGCAGATTCAGTTGAGAGACCTCCTTAGGACCGGCAATGTGAAGACCACTGGTCTAAAGGGCAACAGTCTGATGGAGCTCATGAAGCTAAAGCCTCCACCTAACATTGCTCCACCAGTAGCAACGGCAACAGCCACAGGTCATTTAATGTTAATTTAATCAGGGGTGTGATTGTCGCAAGGCACGGGTCGGGGGTATTGGTAAACATAATGACCGGTCACTGCTGTCAACGTTTTTTGTTCCTCTGACTCATGTCTTCATATCACTCCATAACGCCTGATGCGAAGGGTAGGCCTATAGGAGTACACATGAAAACTCTGAACAAGCAGCGTTGCTCTGCTCTGTCTTTCTGCTGTGCCCCATTCACGTAGTAGTTTTACACTATGTAGATTAAACTCTGCAATTAATCCGCGGTTCACATGTATGTATGTATGAACTGTGGTGGTCCGTTACACTGTAGGTATATTATATTCAACATCACTGATTAAGTAGCCTAAGTCAATCCTACAAACAACTGGACTTTAGGGTCAAGTGTTGTTGTATCCGGCCCATGTCCCGGATGTGAAAGCCCCCTTACTGGACTACTGAATATAATAATATTCCATTATATTTTGAATTGTTACCTGCCACCAGAATTTTGTGATTTCCTTGCAATAAATATTGACATTTTTACCATAAATTGGTGCCTAAAAATGTATCAGAATGCAGGAATTGTAGTCTTTTACCCTCAGAATTTCCTGGGGGAGGACACCCAGCCCCCCCCCCCCCCCGCAAAGACAAATTCTGAGCAAGGAAAAACCCTGAAGTATAATCACAGACAGCCATAAAAAACATTTCAATTGCAGAGTTAGAGTTATAACTTAATATGTACAGTGTCAGAGAGAAACACGGACAATTGAACAGACAGTGACAACATACATACTACATACCTACATGCTGTAGAGAATGACTAACAGCATACAAACGGCATAAATAAAAATTTGTTATAAACGTGTGCTCTTTAAAAAGTAGAAAGCATTGTTTGCCAGTTACATTAAATGTTTAAAAATCCGTAAATGTCCGTGGGTGGGGCTGCATGGGCGTAGTAATGTGGGCTGGAGTGGGTGTGGGTGTGGGTGTGGGTGGGTGTGGGTGTGGTAGTAAGGAGAGAGAATAGGAGAAGGAAGTTTGTGTGAGGTGGACCTGGTCACCACAGACCCAAATCTTCTCAGCTGTTGCTACTGTCATATGCTGCACTGTCTCTTCATGTGGCACTATTATTTATATTATAACAAGGTAATGCAATGTGTGATCAAGTGATGACTGATTAACAGTAATGTAAATGCTAAATGCCCTAATACCTACATATCATGTAAGACTCAATTTCTCCATTTCTTTGCACAAAACTCTCC
Organism: Sander lucioperca; assembly: GCF_008315115.2. Taxonomy (NCBI): domain Eukaryota; kingdom Metazoa; phylum Chordata; class Actinopteri; order Perciformes; family Percidae; genus Sander; species Sander lucioperca. The sequence goes on from NC_050186.1 coordinate 12,990,473, forward strand.
AGAAAGTGCCATTTAATGGTTTATTTTTTTTTTTAAATGAGGGGGGGGGGCTGTCGCAGCATCATGGGTGCGCCGTATATTTTCCTGCTTTTTTGTCCTTTGCCAATCACACCTATGTTTAATGTGCATTAGATTGGTGTGTTTTTTTTTTTTTTTCACCGATAAGGGCTGAGCAGCATCTTTTACATGTAAGCTCCTGAGAACCAAAATAATGAGCAAAAAGCTGTAGAGTTTTGGTGTTAATTCCTGATGGTATAGAGTTTGTATTGCAGGTTCAAATCATAGCAGAGACTTGCCATCTGTGTAAAGTTAGAGCAAAACAGTTTCTCTGTTTACCCCTAAGAGGAAAAAACTTAACTAAGTACAAAAAAGTGAAAATTAGTCTGTGTGTAAAATAAGAATACCTATTCACCTGTGTCTGTGTGAAAACTCATATTGTTTATTTATTTTAAGATATATTTTGGCATTTTCATCTTTTATTTGACAGGACAGTGTAGGAATGGCCCTGTGAACCCTGTAGGCCCTCTCCCATTCACATTTCACAAAACATTCATGGCATTTTGAATGTTTGTTTTTTTTAATAATAAATGCATCAGGGCTGCAACAAACTATTATTTTCATTAAAGACCATTTTAATATCCATTGATCATTTAGTCCTAAAAATGTCTGAAAGTAGTGGGGGAAAAAAACAAATTGAGATTTACATTAGACAAAAAAAGCATAAAATTCTCACAATTAAGAAGCTTGAACAAGTTGTTTGATATCTTTGCTATAATAATAATAATAATATCCACCGCTAATTATTTTCTGTTGATCCAAATTTTAATACTTTGAAATGAACTCTTCAGTCAGTATTTGAGAAACTCGTGCGGTAACAACTGTGGTGTCTGTTGGTGTTTCAGGTGAAATGAACAATGGGATCAAGAAGGAAGTATTGGGTAAAGATGCTCCCAGGATCTGGAACAATGATGACATTAAAATGCAAACTTTCTCACATTCTCTGGTAAGTATCATAATATTAATTTTACAAAGCTGTTGAATGTTGGCAAAGTTGCTGCTATGTTAAAGGCAATATTGGCAAGTCAGTATTTATGGTTATGAAAATCTCTGTTGACAGAAAATCCCAGGGATGAAGGAGGAGGATGAGCCTGAGGAGGAAGAGGAAGACGAGTTGGGTCATGCAGAGACTTATGCAGAGTACATGCCAATGAAATGTAAGTATGACTGCTGTGTTGGGTCTTCTGGCTATAGCTTCACATTCACCGTACGTGGAATCAGTCTTCTCATCCAACAATATTTCCAAAATATTTCTTTAATAGGAAGTCAAGTTTCGGACTCTTTAGCATCCTTTTGAACGCAGCAACTGAGAGTTTAGCGTGTCCGTAAAACTTTAGAAATGTAAGCACATTTCAGCAAAAGAAGCGTCAACCAAGTTAAACAGTTAAACAAATCAACAGTGAAAACACTTTGAACTGTGAAATTTCCCTTTAATACTTTTCCCGTTAGAACTTTTTTTCCCCATTCAGATCACCAAGACAAAATAAAAGTTTACTTGCAAAGCATAATGTGCAAACAATTGTTTACTCCATTACATTGTTTTTTTAATCACTATCAAAATTCGATTAATTCGATGAATACTGCATTGACCCAGCAACTCTGAAAACAAGTGATGAGCTTTGCTACCCTCAGGCCTAAAAAATTGGACAAGAGTAAATGATAACAGCAGTGCACTGTATCGCCCTTCATCGGTGGCACTCAGTCAAATCATAGAAAATACAACAGTGTTTCCCACAGGTGGAGAATTAACTTGTGGGGGGTTCGTGGTGCAGGATGTGACTGCGCGGCATCATGCCATCGGATAGCAGACTACATAACAAGATAATTTAGAAAGAAATAACTGTTTACATATTTAACAAACCAGTCTAGAAGATGATAAAGATGAAGTATAGCTGCACTTTGTAAACTCAATCTAGTTGGTTTGTCAAATAAAATGTATGGTTCAGAAGACAAAATACTTGATTGTTACCCAGAGCTGAAGAACTTAACCTTAAACCCATACTATGATCCATACAGAAAGAAAATGTTATTATAATCTCAACCCTGTGTGCACCTCCTAACTCCTGTTAAATCATATTTTACACTAAGGCTATCCAAAGTCAATTCTTGTTTGGTTTCTGGTTTTTTAAATAGTTTTAATCCGTGTTTTGGGGATCCTAATAACGTTAAATGCTGTTTTGGACTATACATGTCTGTGTTGCATTCATTAAGATCTCATCTGAACAGATTTCTGTCATTCAAACAACTCTGGATTGTAGTTAAAAACGTTTACAGCACACTTAATAAAATGTTGCACGGGCTCAAGTGCATAAATAACGTTACAGTTAATGGTACTCGCATCTCAACTACATAATTGTCTCAAAAGAAATGTCAAAGGTGAGAGCTTGCCTCGCTTTTTTGGTTCCTTTTTTTTGTGTATAAATTAAGGGGTGAAGAGGGTGAACAACCAGACTGTAACGTTAAATGATGTTCGGGGAGCTTTCACAGTGGTGTTGCTGCAGCGTTTTTTTTTTTTTTATTTATTTTTTTTTTTACAGTTTATCAGTACAGTTAAGCCCACAGAAAGAAACGACATCACAAGCAGCGTGCTACTTTAAAGAATCTTTGCTACTACTAACGTAAACCAGACTCTGAGCGTTGCATGAAGTGAATCGTTGTTGTCGCTGTGACGTGCACGCGGCGGGCAAGTCCACAAGGGGAAGGGGCTGGAGGCAACTGGTTTGTTTGCTATAAAATTCCATCGTTATAATAATTTGGAAAAATAATGTTCTGATTTTATCTACCTGGGCCCAAGTGTAACCTATGTCTGGGAAACTCTGATACGATCCACTGACCAGTAAGTTTGTCAATGTAGTAAAGATTGGCCTGCGGCATCCTGATCCTGTGGTGGAGACCAGTTCCCTGTCCAGTGTGAACCCTCCAGAGGTGTGGTACAGACTGTCCATCCCAGAAGAAGTCATTGATCGTGGCTCCCTGTCTGCTCTGCAGCTGGAGGCAATAACATATGCTGCTCAGGTAAGCATTGTGAAAACTTAAAATTATGACGAAAGATATTCGTTGACATCTTTTTTTCACGAGAAACAAACAAAAACAAGAATAAAATAACATGAAAACGTTTTTTGTTTTTGTTGTCAATAAATAAAAAGTAAATGATTGTGTGACTAACAGATTAATGGAAAAAAAAAACTATTTTAAAATACATATTTTTAAAACTGCCTATAATATTTCACCATAAGTCTTGCACTACTATGCACTTGTATTGTTACCTTTATATCTGTATCTTGAAAGAGTTTTATTAAAAATCTGTTATAAAGTGTCCTACCTTTTTTGTTGACTTAAACTAGAGATGTACCGATACCAGTATCGTTATCGGCTCCGATACTGCCTAAAACGCTGGTATCGGTATCAGGAAGTACTGGAGTTTATGCACCGATCCGATACCACGTAATAAAGCCCTAAAGAAAATCTACGTTAAAGTAGTTTATGTTCTTTTTCCGTTATAACTTACTGTCAAACTGGAGAATAAAAGAAAGTTCTGTGTAATCATTGTTTGTGTTTGTTCAGGTTTCACAAAGAGTTTAACCTTAGCCAGACCGACAACAAAGATAGAAATAATATCACATCCATACAGGGATAGTAGTATACAGCTGTTAAAACATAATAAAATATATGACACACTGGTATCGGATCGGTACTCGGTATCTGCCGATACGCAAGTTCAGGTATCAGAATCGGGAAGGAAGAAATGGTATCGGGCCATCTCTAACTTAAACCAGACTGAAACTAACCATAGTCAAATGACTAAAATACATTTTCAAATGCGTCTCTTTTTTAAACTCTGAGACTTAACTTGTTTTAATTGTGCATTTTTCTTCTGTGTACCACAGCAACACGAGACATTCCTCCCCAGCGGGGATCGAGCTGCCTATTTGATTGGAGATGGAGCTGGTGTTGGCAAAGGCCGCACCATTGCAGGGATCATCTATGAGAATTACCTTTTAGGCAGGAAAAGATCACTTTGGTAAATACCCCAAATCCTTTACATCATATTTAACACAGGGAATTATAAAGTATTACTTTTTAAATAAGTGTTATGCTAACAGACCTATTCTTATATATCCTCCTCTTTTGTTCAGGTTTAGTGTCTCAAACGACTTGAAGTATGATGCTGAAAGGGATTTAAAGGACATAGGAGCCAAAAACATCCAGGTTCACTCACTGAACAAGGTAAGATACGTTTTATGATGTGTAGATGAAACTAGTGACAAGTGGTTCCTGGTTTCATAATGTCTAAGAGGTTCATTAAGTGGACAGCTTTAAGTACGTGTGTTCACACCTGGCAGTAGAATATGTCTCTATATGTCTTTGAGTGACCACTTGTGATCGCATCTCACTTCCCCACTCTATATGCTTCTGTTATTGATGTGTACATTTCAGCTGTTACTTTACCATAAATCAAAAATGATTACAGAATTTGCGACGACTGATGTAGAAGCGCTGCCTACAGTCCGTCTTTGTGCCGAAGGACGTAACTTTTCTCTGCGGGTGGGATGTGTGTGTAATAAGTTTGGATTTTCCTGTGCAAGAGTCATTTTTTTAAAACTATGTGTTCAGCTCGGTACTTTGTAGCTTCTAACTATCTTCATTGTTTTGAAGTTTAGTTTCGCCCCTGCGTCCCTGTTTGTACTTTCAGATATATGCTTTATTTTACAGTTTCATGTTGTGTTAAGTTACTGCTAAAGTAGACCCAACATTTCCTGATTTTGCGGCTTCATAACAAAATAATTGGGGGCTTTTATTGTGTGATTTGAAGGAAATGAAACGTGTTATCCACGGTTTAACAGCCGCTCCTTTGACCACTCACTCAGGCTGGCAGGCTTCTAAATAGCAACAACAGGCACTGTGACGTAAGAATAGGAATGTCTATAGTAATAGCCACATATTTGTGAATTCAAGAACACATACCGGCAGCCCCCGGGTATGATGATAACATTCAAAACACAAGATTCACACATTACATGCAGTTTAAAAGAACAATTTTTTTTCGGGTTAAGGCATTACCCCGATTTCTCAAACGCCATGTATACACCTTACCCCGGTTGAAATCGGAGTTCTCATAACCCGGTTAACAGAGGTAGAGAACTCCTTCAGTAACCGAGGTATTCCTTCATGTACACACCTTAACCGGGGTATGATCGGGTTGAGCTTCTGCGCATGCGTAAACTGCCCCTTCTCACTCCGCTGCGGTGTTGTTTTTTTAACCGGAAATAATCCGTCAGAGCTGTGAGTCGTAGTCGTTGCTATAATACCATACAACGAAACAGTGATGCACGAATCAGCGGGCCATCGGCAGCAAAGATCCTGCGGTCTATCTGTTTTACGTTACTCCCGGCCGAGGCAACAGCAGACACCGGGAGATGGCTAAACAGATTGTCCATCTCTGGGGCTGTCGATGCTGGGTCTCTACAAAAAAAGTTGAGGGACTGAGCAGCCCCCCCTTCGGCCGCTGGCTAACGTTAGCTAACAAAGTTAGCTTGCTAATTCCATCCAACACTGGGCTAATATAATGAGCCGAACAAGTTGTCAGTCGTCTGGCGAGAGCACTGTGCTTTCCTACGCTGTGACAATTGTGTGAATGAAACATTAACTTAATTTTCATTAAGCAATTTTGACATAAGTCAACCGGAAGAAAAAGCCAGTTGTGTGTTGGAAGAGCGGAACTCTACCTACTGTACCGGCGGTAGAGTTAATCTGTCATTTTTCCCATTCTTCCCCGCTCATGTATACAGAGAGAACTGGCATAACCCGGTTATTCACTTAACCGGGGTAAGACCATACCCCGGTTACTGCTGTCTGTGGTATCTGGTCTGAGTGATCAGATCTCAAAGCGTCCTCAATGCGTCCTGAGTTCATTCACACCTGCACTTAAAGCTGTCCACCTGTGATTGGGACACATTTTAAAAACAGGTCTGAATGGTACCAAAGTGTGACTCCATTACATGTTTATGTTTTCAGTTCAAATATGGCAAAATCTCCTCAAAACACAATGGGAGTGTGAAGAAAGGTGTGATATTCGCCACCTACTCTTCCTTGATAGGAGAGAGCCAATCAGGAGGGAAGTACAAGACCAGATTTCAACAGCTTCTCCACTGGTGTGGGGAGGACTTCGATGGAGTTGTATCCTTTTTCAAGTGACCATCAGTTGGTAGAATAAATGTTACTATGTCTTTTTTTGTGTGTACAAAACTGAAGTAACTTTGTGGTCCACACTCCATAAAAGTGACTTAAACAATCCTTTTAAGAGAGAAGAAACGCCAGCCCCATAATCGGGCCGTCTGGCGAGGTCGGTGACTCGAGTCTGTTCAGTGTGTCCCGTGCCGTCGGCCGTCCGAGGAGCCGTCAGCCTTCATTTGGGCCGACCCTACATGTTCAGTCGGGGACAGGGCAGTCGGGACTCACCCGGAAATGGGGAGCGGATGAGTCTCTCAAAATCTGACGAAAATCTTTTTTAAACTGACCGTTGTCAATCTGAAATGAAGACAGATTCAGCAACTGCACGGCCTATTTCTCTCTTAAAATGTTTTCAGAAACTCGTTTCGGTGAACTATTTTAGTACAATATGAGATCGTATTCTGAACAAGCCGCCATGTCAGTCTGTCTGTGAATTTCCGGAGAAAAAAGAACCACGTGACGCGTTCGTCCAATCAGCTGCCTGTCTTCATTTTCTGGTAAATAATCAGACTGTTAATGGAAACAATACAGAGCAGCGCTGCCTGCTGCTATGGAGACGTATTACGTTTTGCGCATGCGCAGAGCGTACGCTCAAGTCGGCGTCGCCTCAGTGTGTTCTGAGGCATTTTTTGGACCTCGGGGACCCGACTGATCAGTCCGACTGGCTTTACTGCCGACGGTCGGCCCGTCTGGTTGGTGTGTCAGGGCCCTTAGACAATCTTCTTTTTTAGAATGGCTTTGTAATGACTTTCCTTAACCAAATGTCTTTAGATTGTTTATGACGAGTGTCACAAAGCCAAAAATGTATGTCCAATTGGATCATCCAAACCAACAAAAACTGGGCTTGCAGTGTTGGAACTGCAGAACAAACTTCCCAAGGCTCGGGTTGTGTATGCAAGTGCTACAGGTTAGTGGACACAATCAATTGAAATGATCTTTTTTGGATGAATTTGCAGTGTAAACTTGGTGGAGGTGTTGGAATTTGTGCAGTTCAAAACATTTACTGTTTGAATTTAGGTGCCTCTGAACCGCGAAATATGGCCTATATGAATCGTCTGGGCATCTGGGGGCATAAAACACCCTTCAGAGAATTTGGCAACTTTATCCAAGCTGTTGAACGAAGGTAAGTTTCTGTTTTTGCAGGTGACAACAAAAGAAAAGCAAATGGACGTTAGAGCGGTCTGGACATGTCTAAACATTCAACATGTTTTTTTCCCCCCTCAATTTCAGAGGTGTTGGCGCCATGGAGATAGTAGCTATGGACATGAAACTGAGGGGCATGTACATTGCAAGGCAGTTGAGTTTTACAGGTGTGACTTTTAAGATCGAGGAGGTTCCCCTGACTCAGAAATACATCAACATGTACAACAAATCTGTGAGGCTGGTAAGTACAAGAATAATACCCCTTTCATGCTACCTGCTAGGGTTGTCTGATCAGGGTTCAACCCTCCTTTTGGAAATTCAAACCAAACCAGTCTACATGGGTATATCCCTGGTCATGACAATTCAGAGCTCACCTGGGTCAACCCGGGAGCAATGCATAACAGTTACCTTAAGTGCTAGAAATGGGAGGGGCTTTCACGTCATATTCAGTGAACGGCTAACATCACATACTCGAATCCATCTGTATACCAGCAGAACTAAGCTGCCTGTGAAAATCCTAGTTATATACAGTGTATGGTGAAAACTCTGCATAAATCACAGTGAGACAAAATGGTTGTTGTTGTTTTAACAAAGTGTTCGGCGAACATAGCTGGCGACCTGTGACGACTGCCCTGCTGTCATTTCCAACCAATCACATGATTTGTCCCGCCCCGGCTGGTAGCGACCCAGGTCGTGCACAATTCATATTGAAATCGGCCCTAGTCTACCCTGATCAAAACCACCTCGCTACCTGGGTCACGACGCCGAGTAGATCGAGGAGGGTTACCCCATTCATACACACAGTCGACCAGGGTATAACCCTGATTGAGCCATTCATGTGTGAAAGGGGTATAAGTGTATAGAAATGCGTTTTTAAATACGTTGTTGCAATGCTTTGTTTTTGCGGTTTATAACTAGACTTCATTATGCTCTCCTGCTTCTCCCAGTGGGTGACAGCACGTGAAAGGTTCCAGCAGGCAGCGAACCTGATGGATGCAGAGCAACGCATGAAAAAGTCCATGTGGGGCCAATTCTGGTCTGCTCACCAGAGGTTCTTCAAATACCTGTGCATTGCCTCCAAAGTCCGCAGAGTGGTTCAGCTGGCCCGAGAGGAGGTCCAAAATGGAAAGGTGAGACTAATAAAGTAAAAACTTCGGGCTGTACGATGACTTAAATTTAGATTACGATCTCAATTTCATGATCTCAAATTTGTACAACCACCTGAAATCAGAAAACCCCTGGTACCCGACCACTCCATAGAGGAAACCTTTAAAAAAAAAAGATTACAGAGGCTACTGTATGACTTAGGATCTAATTTAGCCAAAGACACTCTGGTCAACACTGCAAAACAAGAGATTAATACTTTGCCAGACAAAAGCTACTTGATGAATTCCTGAAATGGTTAATGTTGTGCTGCCTCCTCTTAACGTTATTCACATTTTTCCTGCAGTGTGTGGTGATCGGTCTTCAGTCCACTGGAGAAGCAAGAACACTTGAGGCCTTGGAGGAAGGAGGAGGGGAGCTCAACGACTTTGTGTCAACTGCAAAGTACGGACCGACTAAAGATGATTTTTTTTCCCACACTATTTGAAACAGAATAATGTATGTATGTCACTGTACTGACATTTTTTGTCGTTGTAGAGGTGTGCTGCAGTCCCTGGTTGAGAAGCACTTTCCAGCTCCTGACAGACAGAAGCTTTACAGCCTTCTAGGTATCGACCTCCCAACTAAGAAGACGCCCGCTCCCAGTGACACTGCAGCACAACCAGAACCGAAGGGCAAGAAAAGAAAAGGTAATTATTATTTTAAAGCAATACTGATTAAAACTGAAGTGGCCTTCTCAGAAAATCCATGAAATAACCGCTGGCTTGTCTTAAAAAAAAATGCATTGTGTTGATTCTCGTGAACAGAGCTATGTGCAGTTCAATCACCGTTTGATGTTTATAATTTTTTTCTCCCCATTATAATCTGATCATCTCACCAGGTTCTGAGATAAAAAAGCAGCAGAAAAAGAAGCCTCGCAAGCACGGTGGTTTGTCGGGTACCAGCTCGGAGGAGAGCCAGTCGGACGAGTCGGACAGAGAGTCTGGTAAAGACAGCGACGACAGCTTCAAATCTGTCAGCTCAGGGGACGAAGACGACGATTTCAACCCATTCAGAGACGAGTCCGATGGCGATGAGGAAGATGGTGAGACTTCTGAGCGGGGCTGTGGAAGATGAATTAAAACTTTTTTTTTTATTCAATTCAGTGCTCAGTTTCCTTCTTAAAACACTGAAGGTCAAATATTAATGAGCAAAAACAAGCGAAATAATGAATAACAAAACAAAACCGTATCGAAAAGAACGAGACAAACAGAAGCTTGGTGGTAAAACTGGTTTCCTTTTACCATCTGGAGCTAATCAGTGTTATCAATCAGTTCTTTAAGAGGAAACAAAAAATAAAACCAGCCAGGAAGGAAATATTTTTATAATGAACCAGAATAAATATTTTCTGAAATCGATGATAAAAAAGCACAAAGTTCATTTATATTTAACTTTGATTTAAGCAGTTGCTTCTTCTATTGTAGTTCGCTAATAATGAAACATCAACAAATCCGGTTTGAGCTGTGGACCAGAACTCAGACTCTTACTGGGACTCTGAGCTCTGGACCTGGAATTAAGACCTTTTTATATCCAATTCAGTGTTTACAGGAAACTGTTATGTCTACCTTTGTTTTAGATCCATGGCTCATCAGAAAGGAACCAAAGAAAGGGAAAGAGAAGAAAAAGAAAAAGAGAAAGAAGAGTATTGATCCAGACTCCATTCAAAGTGCCTTGTTAGCCTCTGGGCTGGGCTCCACCAGGCCGGCTTTCACTGCCCCCGTTATTCCCGTCAGCACACCGGCCATAGGTAAGTCCGTTACCACATGGCACAGCAGGATTACACCGATTCAGCCTTCTGAGGATTAATGAATGCCTTGTTTTTACTTGTTCATAAGTCAAGGCAGAGAGTCAGGATAGCTGTCTAACAAGTCAGGATGCAGTGGAACATGCCCAGAAAATGAAGAGAGAGCTGCTGGAAAAACTTGAGGAACTAGCTGAGGATCTACCTCCCAACACTCTGGACGAGCTAATAGATGAACTGGGAGGACCCGAGAACGTAGCTGAGGTATAAACATTTGTGGGCGGTGTCTTTTTTTGTTTCTTTTTTGTTGTTTGTGTTTCTTTTAAATCTGGATCACCATTTGATTTGTATCACTTTTTCTTCAACTGTGTTTCAGATGACTGGACGCAAAGGTCGTGTGGTCAGCAATGACGATGGCACCATCACGTATGAATCTCGCTCTGAGCTGGATGTCCCGGTAGAAATCCTCAATCTCACAGAGAAGCAAAGGTTCATGGATGGAGAGAAGGTAAAGGCAAAGTTATTTTAAAAATGGGGGAAGATGTAACAAACATGTAACCCAAAAACTAGTTAGAGGTTTGCTGCTTTAATAACTCACTCAGGACTTGAGGTGCGTTCAAACCAACTGTTTTGGGTACCGACCGAATTACGTCAGTACTACCGAGGACCGATTCACATTAAATCAAACGGTGCCAAATTTCTTATCTAATATTTCTTATGCTTATCTGTCCTCTCTGCATGTTGACAGAGAGTGGAGCTCCGACACACACGCAGAGCTGTGGTGCAGACGGAGTGAAACTATGCCGCCTCAGCAGTTTAAGTCAGTGAGTCACTGCAATGACACTGAAGCGGCTGCGAGTGTAGTTACACTTTTTAAAACTCCACGTAGACGGCGTTCGCTGCTAGGGTTGGGTACCGTTTGGATTTTTACGATTCCGACGCCAAACCGGTACTTGTAAAACGATTCCGATTCCTAAACTGATTCTTGAAAAACTGAAAAATTACATAAAAAAAGGCTCTTTTATAGAGTTTTTTTAAAATTGAAAATTATTTAAATTTAACAATATATCAACGTTTTAAAGTACTTAAATATATATAATAAGTAAACCTAAGTCACCTAATTATTTATTATTATTATTATTATTATTATTATTATTATTTATACTTTATTAATCCCGCAAGGGGAAATTACAATACCTAATACATAACTACAATCATTTAACAAATAACAGTTACACTATTAACAAGTAACAACTAAATAAATGTTGAGTTGGTATGCCAACCAGCTTCAAACTTTAGCAGTTGTTTTGCAGAAAAATGGGTTTTAACCCCCACGGTTAAAAGGTCACAGTGCAGTGACACTTCCTCAGACAGACGGGCACAGCAGTGGTCACTGTGCCCTGGTGACTGTGCCCTGGTGACTGTGCCCTGGTCACTGACTGAGGTTGTATGGCAAGGCAACTTTTTGCTACAGCACATTTCAGCAACAAGGCAATTCAATATGCTTTACATAAAACAAGAGCACTTTAAAAAGAGAGAGAAAATAAAAACGGGCTGGAATAGATAGAAATACATGTTGCAGTGTCAGAAATTACACTACTCTTGAACCAGTTATGAAACGGTCTCGCTTTAATACTGATGCCACTATATCAGGCAGCAGCGCAGCCCACTGCGGGTGACTCAGACCTGGCTTCGCTGCCACCTTCGACCTGCGTTCCAGCGGAGGTGGAGTCTCCCTCCCCAGACAGTAGTTTATACACCCCCTGGCGTTTTGGAGAATACAGCAACATCTCGTTGAGCAAAAAACGCCACAAGGCTTTAGTCCACCGCAGAGTTTGGTTGACAGTTTTCACACCAGCCCAAATGAAGCCAAACTTGACACATCAGAGTTTGTTTAAACTGCACAAAATTGGTTCCGTGTGAAAGCACCTTTAGCTGAGACAAACGAGTTTCCTTTGCTCCACGAGTGTTATACTGCACAGTATTTACTTATTTGGGCCAGCCAATCGAGTATTTTAAAGTGCCCATATTGTGAAAAAATCACTTTTTCTGTTATTTGGGGTGTTATGTTGTGTCTCTGGTGCTTCCACACACATACAAACTTTGAAAAAAATCCACCCATGCTGTTTAGAGTGAGATACGGTTTCTGAATGTGTCCTGCCTTCAGTCTCTGGGTGAGCTGTTCAAAATCGGCACGGCTTGTGACATCACAAGCCGTTTCGGAGCAGGCTAACCGCAACCATTAGCTCGTAGCGTTAGCATGCTAACGCTAATGCTAACGCTAGCATGCTACCTCGTTCTCAATAGCAAAGCACTGCTACAACACACACAAGTTCACCATAATCTACAAAAGAACTACTTCCATGTGCGCCCTCATTTAGAAGTCTCCCAGCTAATCCTGCCTTGTAACTGACTGAAGTTGGAGAAACAGCCTTTCTTTTACTGTCTATGGAGCTAGCTAGCTGACATGATCTACATCTGAGCTACTGGGCATGTGCAGTGCAATCAAAGATAGTACAGAAGAAGAAGAAGGAGAAAAGAGGTCTCACTCTGTAGCTAAAACAGAGACCAGGTGAAAAGAGGATCTGCAGCAGTCAGAGAGAGCACTGCAGTACAACAAAAATATGGTGTTTTTTGAAAATTAAACCATGTAAACCTATTCTGGTACAACCTTAAAATACAATTATGAACCTGAAAATGAGCATAATATGGCTGCTTTAATTAGCTTGTGGTTAATTAAAAATTTTTAACTGGACTGACAGCCTTTAATAAATGAAAACCTATCAGCTGCTAATTCCACACTTGTATGTGAAAAATAAAATTGTCTTTCTTTTTTTGAACCAGAACATAGCCATCATCTCGGAAGCTGCCAGCTCAGGTATATCCCTACAGGCCGATCGTCGAGTGAAGAACCAGCGGCGGAGAGTCCACATGACACTAGAGCTACCGTGGAGTGCAGACAGAGCTATACAGCAGTTCGGTCAGTGGATATTAATTTCACTATGAAGGCACAAACAAACCTAATGACAATTATTCAAAACTGGTCCTCTTGTACCTGACAAAGTGTCCTTTTGGGCTTGAAAGTTGTACTTTTTTCATAAATGGAATAAGAATGTGGTTTAATACTCTCCTCTGTTGTTTGGTCACAGGGAGAACTCACAGGTCGAACCAGGTCACAGCCCCAGAATACGTCTTCCTCATATCAGAGCTTGCAGGAGAGCAGAGATTTGCATCCATCGTTGCCAAAAGACTAGAAAGCTTGGTACGGATATAATAAACTTCTTTTTTTTTTTTATTTGTGAAAAGGTACTTAACGCAAGTTATTTATTTATATTAAATATCAACTTAATTTTTTAAATCTTTGTAACAGGGTGCTCTCACTCACGGGGACAGAAGAGCAACAGAAACTCGAGATCTCAGCAGGTTTAATTTTGACAACAAAGTAAGAACATTAAGCATTTGTCTCAGGAGTTCTTATCGACGTCTTTATTTACCTGTGACTCACTCACGTTTATCTTTGTTACAGTACGGCAGAAACGCTCTGGAAATTGTGATGAAGTCAATTGTTAAGCTTGATTCTCCGTTAGTGTCTCCACCCTCTAACTTTAAAGGCGATTTCTTCAAAGGTACTTTGATTTATGTCCTATTCCTAATGTAGTAATGAATGTATTTACCTTTCAGTCCATTTCCAACCTGTTTCTGTTTGTTGTACAACTGGTTTACCCCTAGATGTCTGTGTAATTATTATTTTATAATTATTATTATCTTAATGATTTCTGTTCATTTTATTTTTTAGTTGATGGTTCTTCTCGTGTCGCTATGAGTAACAACAGTATTTTCCTTCTGTAGAAATTCAAAGTGGATTAATAGGTGTGGGCCTCATAAATTTGGAGGACAGATCTGGGGCAATGTCACTGGACAAAGGTGATTTTTAAAACTTAAAATGAATGACATTGCAACTATACTTGCTGTTAAATATGTTATGTGATGCATGTACAGTTTTGTGGGCATTTCCACATTTTTGTCATTCATATTCGTTTGTTACTGCTGCAGATTACAACAACATGGGGAAGTTCCTGAACCGTATTTTGGGCATGGAGGTCCAGCAGCAAAATGCCTTGTTCCAGTACTTTTCTGACACGTTGGCAGCAGTTATTCAGGAAGCCAAGAAGAATGGCAGATATGACATGGGCATTCTCGGTAAGCTGGTCATCATCCTTTATTTTCTCATTAAACAGCTGTCACAAACATATGTAAGCAAAACTGAATAATTTAACAAAGTAAGATGCCTACTGCCTCAAAGCGCTTTCCTCTGGGAGAAAATCAGTCGAGTCATAACCATCTGTCTGCCCTGAAGGTTGGATTTCAGCACCTCATTGGGTCTGAAAGGTATTAAAATCATTCTCTTCCTGTCCTCTGTTAGATCTGGGCTCTGGTGATGAGAAGGTGAAGAAGGTAGACTGCAGGAAATTCCTAACACCGGGCTACACTACATCAGGACATGTGGAACTCTTCACCGTATGTTCATACAAATATTTATATACCATTGCCCCTCTTAAGGATATGGTTAGATCGCAGTCACATGACCTGACTTTGTATCTCTTTTCACAGGTGAGTGTGGAGAGGGGGATGTCGTGGGAGGAAGCCACACATGCTTGGGCAGAACAGAATGGACCAGATGATGGTTTCTATGTTCAGGTATGAGAAGATTAAAGACGATTCTCACTTAGAAATCTGCCCTGCAACCTTTGGACTTGTTAAATTGACGTTCTGGCTGTGACGAATTTTAGACTATATCGATTTTATCTCTACCTTGATGGGTGGTGATGGCGCAGTGGATATGACCCATGCCTTTGGTGTGGGAGATCTGGGTTCGAATCTCACTGCGATACATCAGTGTGTCCCTGAGCAAGACACTTAACCCCTAATTGCTCCATTGTGACCTCTGATACATATATAGCAATTGTAAGTCGCTTTGGATAAAAGCGTCAGCTAAATGACATGTAATGTAATATAGGACAATTTGCATCTTCAAGGTGTTGGTAGTACAAAAATGTATTAAGATCATCCCGCTACATAAAGGAAAGACAGTAAACATTTACCGAGGGTAAAAGCCTATGTACGCCAAACCAAAATTCAACAGGACTCTTTGTCCAGCAGCAAAAACTGATCTGCTAGCGTTGAGTGGTTGGATAATTTCGCAAATAATGGTAGTAGGTAATGATCAGTTATCTGTAATATTGCTGAACCATATTAACAAACCAAATGTGTGATTCAGAAAAATGTTATTTCAGGAGAAAGTAAACCGTTTCTCTTGTGTTTTTTTGCACACATCTTGAGATGTTACTTGAGTGCAGCGGTAGCCTTCACAGCATCTTAACTTTTGTAAATGGGTACTTGAGAAATAAGTATTTCACTTCTGTGAAGTTGGACACATTTGTAAAAAGTGGTCAGAATAGGTGTAGCAGAGGTTTCCTGACTTTTATTACCTAGCATGGGTGCGAGACCAAAAACACTTGATCCTACGTTTCCCATAACCCAAATTAATGGCGTCTTTCATTAGACCCTCTCTGACTGGTATATGCCCACGTTTTTCAAACTTCACGTCCCCAGTTTGGAATGCAGCGGCGTAGTCAGACTTGACAAAGTTCCTCCAGAGCCACAGAAGACTTCATACAACTGTTTTCTAGAGCTGGGCGATATATCGATATTATATTGATATCGTGACATGAGACTAGATATCGTCTTAGATTTTGGATATCGTAATATCGTGATATGACATAAGTGCTGTCTTTTCCTGGTTTTAAAGGCTGTATTACAGTAAAGTGATGTACTTTTCTGAACTTACCAGACTGTTCTAGCTGTTCTATTATTTGCCTTTTCCCCACTTAGACATTATGTCCACATTACTGATGATCATCTATCTAAAATCTAGGTGTGTAAATATTTTGTTAAAGCACCAATTGTCAACCCTAGAATATCGCCACAGTATCGGTACCGAGGTATTTGGTCAAAAATACCGTGATACCTGATTTTCTCCATATCGCCCAGCTCTACTGTTTTCACAGGCTGACTGGCACTGCCCCTGACAAGTAAACAGATCTGCATATGTAAAATCAGTGGAGTGCCTCCTTTTTTTTTTTTTTTAAGTATGCGTTTCGTTTACAGATGAGGAACAACAAGAAAACAGCCATACTGGTCAAAGAGGTGAACAACAAGAAGAGGCTCTTCCTGGTTCACAGGCCCAACACCGGCAGACAGCTCAAACTGGAGACCTATGCAGACATCAAGAAGAAGTTTAAAAAGGTTACACCACATTCTTTATATTAAGATTGCTAAAAGAAAAACCATCAATGCTTCATGTGGTGATTTTGAATTTTTTTTATTTTTGCCCTGTTAGGTTTTGTCAGAAGACGCCAAGCAGCACTGGACTGACCAGTACAAGTTGTCAGCAAAGATCTGCGCTCATGCATATTGGTATGTGCACTTTTTAGATATCTGTTGAAACTACATTGTGTAAGAATTTCTCCCATCTAGCGGTGAAATTGTATATGACAACCAACCGAATGTTACTTCCTAGCCCTTCCTCCTATGGTGGTCACAAACCTCACGTTTGTGACCTGTTTAAAAGATTTACATTTTCAGTAGGAACAAAATTCAAAGTACTAAAGGCTTGGTGGGTTGTGGTCTTTTCATGGGATTTGTTGATAATTACAAAAATATAGAATATCGACAGGTTTATCCTTTTTTAAAATCAAATGCTAATATGTATGCTTCACTGATAACGTTGATAAGTCAACATAGAATATGTTTGTTTCTGCCCACAGGCGGGGTAACTGTAAGAAAGCATCTGTGGGTCTTCAGTGTGAAGTTGGCCTTCGGTGTCGGTCGTACTACGTTCTGTGTGGCTCCGTGCTCAGTGTGTGGAATGAGCTGGAGGAAGTGCTAACTCCAGTCAGTGGAACCAATGTGAAGGTGCAGATTGTCCGCCTCAGAACAGAAGATGGACAGAGAATAGTTGGTAAGTCAAAGGCCTGCTACTGCTTGCTTTCTTGTAGAAAGTTCGATGAGAAGATTGATCGTACCCCTAAATCGTTAAAGTTCCCTTTTGGGCACGAGGCCACATTGATTCGGACATTTGCTTTCTCACATGCAGCTTCTCCGGGTAATGTCATGATAATTTAATTTCTCATGTGTGTCGGTCAAAGAGCACAAAGACGGGAGACAGAGCCAGGCTTACAGCTAGCCTGTAATCTGCCTAAAGCTCACTAATTAAAATGTTACATCTTGTTAATTTACGAGCTTTAGGCATTATATCTTGTTTGTCGAAACTGTACAAAAACAAGTTGACAACAATGACGGTTTTGTGGGACATTATGTGTCGGACTATTTCTTGGCTCGTCCTGTCATCATTGTGAGGTTCCCAGCTTCATATTTACTGTACAGACACGAGTGGTATCAATCTTCTCATCTAACTCTCGCAAGAAAGCGAAAAAGCATATTTTCCAAAATGTCAAACCCTTCTGACCTTTTTTATCTGTGCTTTCACTGTCAACATCATTGGTCTCGCAGGCAGTGTACACACTCATAGTTCAATATAAACCCTTTTTCTTTCACAGGACTGATCATTCCAGCAAACTGCGTGTCTCCTTTATGTAACAAGCTCTCAACGTCGGACCAGTGCCAGCAGCTCGCTGTGCAGGAGCTGCAGAAACTGCAGCAGCTTCATCCCCAAAGTCTCAGTCATGCACCGAACACATAGTTTGGGGTGGACCATGTTAAATCCCTTCTCGAAGCTCACATCCCAATCTAAAGGGATCTGACTCACGAGTCTCTATCTCTGCACTGCATACTCCAGGACCGCTGTCTGTTGTTCTGCGCCCCCCCCCCCCCCCAAACCCAAATTGTCTGAGGTGTCGTACCAAGGTTTGGTGACTCTCAGATGTAAAGCAGTGGTTGTACAGAGAAAAGATTTCAGGTGTTTTTCTTTTCTTTTTTTAAATCTCCAGAGACACTTTTTTCACCTAGAGAGATTTTGATGGGTGATGTTTTGTCCTCTGACATTCAGAGTGAAAAGAATTGTAATATAATAGTAATGATCGAGGCAGATTTGAAATGTAGAGGGCGTGTCGGCCTGTGGCTGTTGAGTTATCCACTCCCCACCCATGCTTTAAGCTGTTTAGTGTGAACTACGTGGTATGAAGCAAAGACTTTTTCTTGGGTCAGACCAAAGGTGGATGAGACAAAGACCACTATGTCTTCGTAAGTCAAATTCATTACAAAATATGGGCATTTAATGCTAAACTGCAATCTCATATTAATATATGTAGAAAAGTGTTAGCTTATCACTCCTCAGACATGATTCGGCACTGATACAGAGAAAGAATTAGTTGTTTGAAGTAGAAAAAGTGATGCAGGACACCAGTCCAGTTAACTACAGGAAACCTGATATGTGCAGATGATTTTGTGATTCTCTGTAGCCGTTGTATTCACTCATGAGACAACGAAACACAATGTCTTTGTTGTCAGAATCCACTTGCATCCTAATTACAGACCTGTTTGTTTGCACATGCGTCTCCAAATTAATCAGTTTTTTTTGGTTTGTTTTATTTCAAGTTTCATCATTTTGTTCCTCTTTGTCTACATTGTACCATTAAAGGATAGGTTCACAGTGTTTTCAAGTCTTGGTACAATATTCAGGTGCACATATAATAATTTGAAACGCTTTTTTCATGCTGTAATATTTAATCCTGTTCATACTTGACATTACGAGATCCTTTCATAGTACTTCGATGTAAGTGATCAGGAACAAAATCCCTCTTTTTGGTGTCAAAATGTATTCAAAAGTGTATCTGAAGTTAATGAGGCAATTCAAAAGTCCCTCTGTTTCCTGGATGGACAGCAACAAAAATAGAATTTGGTACTTACCACCTGATCTGTCTAACTCAGACTGCTGAAGCCTCATATTAACTTTAGATAAACTTCTGTATAATGTAGATGTTATCCCTCATCACTTACATTTAAAGCACTTTAGTAAGGAATCTTTTTTTCCACTTTGGTTTTTATTGGTGATTTCAACATTTATAAACCTATAAAGAGAAACATACAATCATGCTTAAAAACGTTTGTTTGGGAGTTACATTTTTAGTCTATCCATTCTGTTTCATCAACCTTTCCGTAGTTTTAGCTGTCCGTAGCTGAATTAGTCCCTAGCTGATTTTGGTCCATTCCTCCCACTTTTCTTCCATCGGTGCTTCTTGCAATCTCAAACAATGTGTCAGTTTTTTCTGTTATGTAGATTTCCTCTATCTCTATCCATTGTTCCTGAATAGTGGAATCTGCTTTACCTCATTTCTTTGTGATGGCTTATTTTTAACTAGCTATCAGCAATATTTTGACCAGAGATCTAACCTAGTGAGGGATCTTTTAATAGCTAGTTTTAACATTAGGAATAAGGACGGCAATCAAAATAAAAACCTAACCATGACTATTGGTTTAAGACTGAATAGAAAACTTGTGAAACTATTCTTTTAAAGGGACAGTTCACCCCAAAATCAAAAATACATATTTGTCCTCTTGCCTGTAGTGCTATTTATCAATCTGGATTGTTTTGGTTTGAGTTGTTCAGTTTTGGAGATATCGGCTGAACTACACCTGCCAACCGTATTGCCGCGCAGTAGGGAAGATGGACTGGAGGCACGTGGTCATGATGGTGCGAGATGCCCTCGGCTGAGCTTTAGCGTTAGCGCTTAGGTGAGCTAGCAGTATCAGTTACAGCTCAGCCGAGGAGCACGAGCCTCTCGTCCATGAGTACGCTTCCTTCTGCACCGTGATATAGTTGGCCGGTGTAAGAAAATAGTTCCTACATGAAACTGCTAACAGCCAGGTCCAGATTATCCTGAGTAACGGCCATGATTTCTGGTAAGAGACATTGCTGTTGAGTTTTACAAATGTATTTTTTTTGGAGCCCCACGAGCCAAATGCCAACTAGTTACATTATATTGGAGAGAAGGCAGACATTTCTACGGCTGATATCTCCTCACACCCATACTATCCAGATTGAAAAAAAAAAAAGCACTGAGTGAAAATATGTATTTTATATTTGGTAATGAAGTGTCCCTTTAAGAGCCAGGAGTTTGTAAAATGTGGCTTTATATCAGCACAAACTGCTTCTCCAGTCAGGCACCTTTACAAAGCACCGACAAGTCAGATTTTGACTTCAGAAAGATTTAGTGTGTGCTGGTCTGGTGATTTCTATTTATAGTGTTTGGACATTAGAAAATGTTTCCCAAAGATACAAATTTAAATGGCAAAACAAAATTGAGTAATGTTTGTGTTATCAAGAGACCAGGCTTTCTTTTCAGGCGACCGTTAATCAACAGAAATCCGTCTCTCCTATCTCCCTATTTAAAGTTTTCAAATGGTTTATAACTAACTATAATGTTATAAGCAGATTTAACGACATTTTGACAAATATAACTTCTTTTATGACAACAGTTTGTCTTGTGTTCATACAGGAGTTATAGTTGCTCATAAATACACACTATTTACAACTACCTTAGTGTTACAAACCATTTATTAAATGTTTATATACTGCTTAAACATGTTAAATATGGGGCATTACTGCTGTTTCTGTTGAGCAGTAGTGTTCCCACATTAAAGAGTTTGTGCTCCCTTCTCCCCGGTCTATTATATATATTTTTTTGTAGTTTGTGTTGCAGGTTAAAACCACCTTTGGTCTTTACCTTGACTTATCTCGGAGTTAAAACTAAATCACTCTTGAATAACTCATTCAAAGGACAGGAAACATGTTAACAGCAACAGTCACATACAGTAAAGCAGCCAAGGAATTGTGAGAAATGTGAAATCCTTGACGAAGACCATCACTTTTTGATTTTTTAAAAACAGATGTTGCTCGGATGTTTTTTATTTTGTTGCCTTTTTTTGTTAAAAGGAATTCTGCTCAGGGGTTAAACTCATAAAAAGACCCTCTGAAAAACAAAAGTCCTAGAGTTTTACACAGTATCTGAACTGCATGACCATAACTCAAATACTCCTTAAACACCTCTACTCGCTAATATTACTGTGTGGCTCGCTGTAATTCCAGCTCGTATCTTCACAGTACATGTTTGAAACACATCTCTCTTAGTCCTTTTCTGTGTTGAGCCGAGTTGTGATTAAAATTGATGATTGCTTCTGTTGAATAGTGTACCTCTTCTGTTACCTCCTCAGTCCTATATTGCATTATAATAAACCTGCACTGGAAGGGACAGACCAAAGTCTGGATACGTGAGCTGTCCTATCTGATGATAATGATTAAGATGTTTTCTATTACAGTACGCTCCGGCATATCGTTTATCCTGTGGATTAGTTCATGTTATTTACTGTGTATGCTCCTCTGTTCTTGATTGATGCATTAAGAAACAAAAGCAATGGGAAGGAGGAAGTCTTTCTGTCATACCGATGTGCATTTGTACACTTTGTAAAAGGATGCAAACAAATTCTGATGAACAGAACTGGGAGAGACTTTACTGAAAAGGTCTGCTCTCTATTTGCAAGTCGTTTCAACTTGAATGTCCACTATATATATATATATATATATATATATATATATATATATATATATATATATATATATATATATATATATATACACACACACACACATGTACATACACATATATATACATGTTTTTGAATGCCGTCACGGCAGATCTGCTTTACTGAAGTTTAAAACACTTGGATTTATTTTTTTCCTTTCATCATTGCACGGGTTGCACTACTGACAAGAGTTGTACAAAATTTCAAGATGACCTGTACATGAATGAGTGTGATGCTCAATAAAGCTTGGTATACTTCTACCTCGAAGGACTGTTAATTGTGACACGTGGCTACATCCTGCTGACAAATTATAGAAGAAAAGCCTCCAAAATAAGAGTGGATTCTTTATAAACCTGAATGCTACTTCACACCTTGGTTGTAAAGGCTCTAAATTCATATATATATATATATATATATATATATATATATATATATATATATATATATATATATATATATATATACACACACACACATACATACATACACTGACCAAACATCCATCGTTTTGTGTATGGATGTTTGTCTAAGCACAAACGGACATTTGGAAAAACAGAAAAATGGGTTCCAATATCCAATTTTTCATTTTTTTCCCGCCTTGACAAATTAAAAAATTGGATCTTTAAACTGTTTTTCCAATTTTCTGTTTTTATTCAGAGGATCAGAAATTTAGAAAATTACAAAATTGCATCTGAGCTCCAATTATTCAATACTGCGATGGTATTCTCTCCCTCGTTCCGCCTAGCTACGCCATACGTCCATATGCAGTTCATGACCTGCATATTCCACAAAGTAGAGGGAGAGAATACCATCGCAGTATTGAATAATTGGAGCCCAGATGCAATTTTGTAATTTTTTTCAATTTCTGATCCTCTGAATACAAACAGAAAATTGGAAAAACAGTTTAAAGATTCAATTTTTTAATTTGTCAAGGTGGAAAAAAAAATGAAAAATTGGATATTTGAACCCCTTTTTCAGGTTTTCCAAAGTTTGTGCTTAGAAAATTGAACTGATAAGCGTTACACTGACCATGTTCCCCCACAGACAAAGACATTTTACTCTTCTAACTCATCTGGAAAAAATATTTTTATTATGAAGCATAAGAACAACAGTAATACAATCCTGGCTCTTTTCAAATACTGAACCAAAAGACATTACACAAATAACACCAACAGACAGACAAAATAAAACAACATAGATATACAAGTAATTGAAAACAATAACAACGACACAAAAAAAATTACATAAAATAAAAAATAAATCAGAAATAACTTGACAGTGCCCACCCACCCCAATGTAGTCTCTTCTAACTCATCTGGAAAAATGTTATTAACCTTAAATATGCAAACACAAAGTTAGTTACCTGACTTTTAGAGTTAGTTTTTAGTTTAATTTAAGTTTGCCTTTTGTGTTAACTTAAAATGTAAAAGAAGACTTTACAATGTGAAAGAAAAAAAAGTGTAAACACACTTCACATGTTCACTTTTTAAACATCTTAAAAGAAAGCTTCTAAAATCTTAAAAGCTTGGTAGCAGGTAGCCTGTACTTTTATCTCAGAGTACAGTTAATTATACACAGCTACATCCTGCTGCCAGACACACTGGCAAATATAGAAGTTAGTGATCATTATATGATGAAAAATGTTTTATGATTTGGGACAAATAATCCAAAGCAAGTTAATTTCCATTATACTTATATGTATAATTGAGGTCATTTATATGTTAATTAATTTGATGTTGCAGCTATATACTATAGGATACAGCAGGGGTCACCAACCTTTTAGAAACTGAGAGCTACTTCATGGGTACTGAGTCATACGAAGGGCTACTAGTTTGATACACTCTTCTGAAATAAAAAATTTGCTCAGTTTGCCTTTAGTTATATATGATTATTAATGATTAATGATACTCATCTATGTGAAGACACTGATCACGTTAATGATTTCTCATTATCAATAATTATCAACAATGACTAAACAAGGTGGGAAACAGATAATATCAATATTCAATTTTCATTTTTAGAACAGGCCTGAGGGCTACTCATGTGGTCCTTGGGGGCTACCTGGTGCCCGCGGGCACCGTGTTGGTGACCCCTGGGCTACAGTATGTAGCCTGGAAGCTTGTAACGGATCAATGAAGTCTTTATCCATACCAATGCATTATAATTTAGTTGTTGATTAGCTGTTAGCTGTTTCTGCAATATGAGCCATCACTGGAAAATATTCTGCACTATGCGTATTTATTTATTTATCACTCTTTGTTACCTCCAACTGTGCAATATGTCATATCTATTCACCAGCACCTTACTCATCTCTCTGTGTTTATATACTGTCTGTTTATATAAGGGTGTTTATTCTGTAAACATGTATTTTTTTATTACTATTATTATAACTGATTCAATTTTCTTGTTCATATACTTTATGTATATATATTTATATATCTTTCTCTTATGTCTACTTAATGTGTATTTGAGTTATTCTGATGTGTGTACATTGTTTTTCTTTTTTCTTTTGAGCTGCTGTAACACAGGAATTTCCCCACTGTGGGATTAATAAAGTATATTTTATCTTAGCTTATCTTATATTTAGTAGTATTGATCTAAATCTAAAGTAAACTGGAGTTATCGAGTGGAAGTATAAAGAAGCATAAAATGGAAATACTCAAGTACAATTTCAAGACAAAATTCTTTGAAATCAAGCACTACATTTCCTAAAAGCATGTCCTAGAGTCAGAGACTGTCACCCACTGTTATCCACTCATCTGGATAGGGGTGGGGGGGCATCCGTGGATGTATTGGGCCATCCCACTGCTTCACTGGGGGTCGCAGGTCAGGACACTGAGCATAGATTGGGCCACACTGTGCTTGTGTGTTCAACCATGCGGTCAGGAGAGCCACACGGGACATACTGAGGGCTTAACTGACTGCTTATTTGAATGGAAGAAGAGCGGATACACAGCCACATGCCTCCAAAATAAGAGGGGATTCTTTTATTCACTTTAATGCTACTTCTCTCTTTTGGTTCATGTAAAAGCTCTACAGATTCATACCTAAGACAAAACAATGGATGCGCCCTCACAGACAAAGACAGGTATCTGCAATAACCACATTTCTCTTTTCAGTGGAAAAAGTGTTCATATTTAAAAAAAAAAAAAAAGCATCTATAATTTATCTGGATTAACGTTACATTTAACCTTAAATGAAATATATAAACACACACTTCGTTATCTGACTTTTAAACCTTAGTGTTTGCCGTTTAATGTGGTGTAAAAAATGTAAAAGAAGACGTTACAATGTAAAGGAAAAAGTCTAAACACACTTCACGTGTTCACTTCTTAAACATCTTTAAAAAAAGAATAAAGTAGTAGTTCAAAGTAGACTGTCCGATTGATGCTAAGTAAACGTGATAAATATGTGTGTGAAACCGCGTGTGAATTCCGTCGTTTTATCGTCGAAATCAGGTTTTAACTGTTTTTTTTTCTTGATATCCCGCAATGGATAGTAGCCGTGTTAGAAAGCATAGTGGGTGTCAATATAAAGTGACGGCCATATTTGCCGGTGCCGCTGTTGTAAACAAAAAGTGAGAGACAGACGCTTCACTGAATTTCGGGTCATTTTTATTTCTTTAATTTACAATGTCTTTGGGAATGTCTTATAAACCCAATGTCCATCAGCACATTCCGGGAACTTCTGGGAACCAGGGTAAGGAGAAAAAATAGCGGAAAATCAAAGTATCCGTCCGTTAAATCGAGTGTTAAATTCGGGGTCTCGGAGAATACCTGGAGAAAGACCGTGTCTGTAGTTTTTGTCCAGTTATATATATAGGGTCAGATCCTGGGAGCTAGGCTAATTCATATCCGCCATTATTACTAATGTAAAAGAGCGCCATCCGTGATATCGGTCGGCGGAGAAAGACGGTTGGGATGTGAAACGAGAAGGCGACGGTTCCTTAAACGTGATTATCCGTCGTCCGGGGTCCTGGTCCCGCCGGGAGGGTGCCGTTACACGGTGACAAAAATGTATCACTTGTGTCTTCTTGAGCCAGCCTTGTTCCGTTTCCTCCATGATGCTCCTCGGTCGGTAGCTGCTGATTGATATGCCTCTGAATGTTTTTATGACTCTTCGAGGACATCTCGCGTTGGAGGCTGAATATTACAGCCGAACAAAGCAGCAGGGGAGCGGCGTGGGTGGAGGAAAAAACTGCCTAGGTTCAGTGGTGGAATTATGTAAAAACATCTTTTAATAGAAATAGATAAAACCTCCATTTAAAATACTCTTTTATAAGTAAAACTGCTGCATTCATAATCTTGTTGAAGTAAATATGTATGTACACTACTGATCATAAGTTTGGGGTCACTTAGACATTTCCATTCCACTCCATTACAGACAGAATACCAGCTGAGATCAGTTGCATTGTTTTTTTAATCAGGGCAGCAGTTTTCAGATTACATTATGTGTTTACATAATTGCAAAAGGGTTCTCGATTGTTGTAGAAAGAAGTGGCTGATCTTTAATGTAATATCTACATTGTCCGTTATCAGCAACCATTCATCCAATGGTCCAAAGATCATTCTGTTTACTAATCTGATATCATTTTAAAAGGCTAACTGAGAAAACATTGGGGAACCCTTTTGCAATTATGTAAACACATAATGTAATCTGAAAACTGCTGCCCTGATTAAAAAAACAATGCAACTGATCTCAGCTGGTGTTATGTCTATAATGGAGTGGAATGGAAATGTCTAAGTGACCCCAAACTTTTGACCGGTAATGTAAGTATTGTGAAGAAACCTTAAAGTAGTCACTATCAGTGGTGGTGTACATCATTTATGTATGTAGAAATAGTAATACCTCCATTTAAAAATACTCTGTTACAAGTAAAACTCCTGCATTCAAAATCTTATTCAAGACAGGTATGTAAGTATTATCAAGAAAATGTAAATAGGTATTTTATTTACGTAAAAGTAAAAATACCACAATTTAAAAATACTCGGTTACAAGTAAAACTACATAAATTCTTACTTATGTAATTAAGCTTACTCTGCAAAGTAACTACATGGTACCAAATGAATAAAGCAGAGTAAAAAATACTTTGAAATTAGTGGTGTAGAAGTAGAAAGTATAAGTAACTAAAAATTGTACTTAAGTACAGTACTTAGTAAATACAGTAAATATACTGTACTTCCACACTGCCTCGGTCCAGTATTTTTTATTCAAATTTGGGGGGAGTTTAATCTACAGTTTTTCTGAGGACAACATAGCTATATAAATACAAGTATTATTGTTATTATTATTATTATTATTATTATTATTATTTGTAGACCGAATCAGCCCATTTTAGGCCAACAAAATGAATAAATAGATTACAGCTGCAACAATTAATTGACTTGTTGATTGAAAGAAAATGAATCTGCAACTATTTTGATAATCAGTTACTCATTTGAGTCATTTATCAAGTGAAAATGTTGCAGCTTCTCAAATGTGAGAATTTGCTGTTTTTACTCTCGTATTCTAAATTCAACATCTTTGGGATTTGGGCTGTTAGTCGGACAAAACAGGTTCTGGGCAATTGTGACGGTATTTTTCTACTATTTCCTGAAATTCTGCAACAAAAAACATTGACATACTGTTTATGTGACTGTTTTTGTGCTGTAAGTCTGATGTCAACTTGTAATTTTTGAACAGTTGGAAGCCTCCAGTCTCCCTCAGCAGCTAACCTGGCCACGTTGCAGTCCTACAGGCCCCTTCTGAGCGACTATGGCCCTCCATCTCTGGGATTCTCACAGGTAACTGCAATCAAACTGTTAATCTGATTATCACAGACATTTTTATCTTAAAGTGCTCATATTATGCTCATTTTCAGGTTCATAATTGTATTTAGAGGTTATATCAAAATAGGTTTACATGGTTTAATTTTCAAAAAACACCATATTGTTGTTGTACTGCACATTGCTGCAGCTCCTCTTTTCACCCTGTGTGTTGAGCTCTCTGTTTTAGCTACAGAGTGAGACATCTCACTTCTGTTCATCTTTGTTGGGAGTCGCACATGCTCAGTAGCTAGTAGACACTAGCCAGTCAGAGCAGATGAGGGCGTGCCCTGACAGTAGCTAGGTAAGGACTACTAGCCAGTCAGAAGCAGAGTATGAGGGCGTGCCATGCTAGCAGCTAGGTGAGCATTATAACGTGTGTTCCAAAGTGACCACGTTTGTCTCTGAAGTAAAGGCTGGACTACAACAGAGCTGTTTGGAGCAGTTTGTGAACAGTGTTTTCTGTTGGAGATGGTAAGTCCCTTTGGGGTGGACTTTGGGCTTTTTCACTTTGTAAACCTATAACGTGCACAAAAAGATATATAATACAATAAAGGAAAGGGGAAAAACATAATATGAGCACTTTAACTTTGTCCTATTTAACTGGATGTATTGTTTGTAAGGGGCGAGGGGTTCTTGTACATAGGGTGAGATCTGAAATAAAGCTTCAGTCAACGATGTCTTTTAAGGGGGTTATTTCTTGCAAGAAAGGTTCAGTACATCACAGCACAAGGTCTGGGAGAAAGAACAAAGC
This sequence comes from Sander lucioperca, assembly GCF_008315115.2. Taxonomy (NCBI): domain Eukaryota; kingdom Metazoa; phylum Chordata; class Actinopteri; order Perciformes; family Percidae; genus Sander; species Sander lucioperca. Next base: position 13,018,947 of record NC_050186.1, read on the forward strand.
AAGTAGAGAACCACTTTCTTATTAAACTGCTCAAATCAAAGGGAGGGGACGAGCTACTGGACCTTATTAGCTCCCTCCAAGGCCGAAAAACAACAGTCTGGGAGAGAGACTGTTGTACCAGTTTGTGTAGTCGGTAGCAACACTTTGAATGTTAGAGTCAGTACGTTAACAACATCTAAAACATTTCTACTGAAAGTAGAAACTGTGAACGATTTAAGCTGCTAAAAAATACATAAGTCAGTAGTCAGATATGCAATTAATCAGATATATGATTTTCTCTTACACTTGTAAGAGACAAATAAAAAGATAATGGTCAGTCGAAGCACAGAAGGCATTACGCATCTGTTTTCATAGGCTGAGCAGTACTCCACATGACTAGTTAACTGATCTTGATGGGTGAAATGTTAATCAGTTTCTATTCCAAAATAGTTCCTATTGTAGGGACATATTCCTGTCCTTTTATAATAGGAATAATTTAAGGAGATTTACAGGAATAATGTAAGAATAATATTCACAGAAATATTGCAATGCCTTAAGTTTTACATTCCCTATTTGTGCGTTCTTGCAATTTGTGGTGAACAATTAAAGGATTACGCCTTCCTTCCTTATTTCTTCCGCATATCAAAAACAATGTGAAATGTGCCGAACGTGGCTTATCTTGTTTCTGTTTGCTCTATCATCAGGGCTCCAGTGGCAGCCAAGTGCCTCAGAACAAATATGCAGAGCTGCTGGCCATCATCGAAGAGCTTGGAAAAGAGATCAGGCCCACATATGCTGGAAGTAAGAGTGCAATGGAGAGACTGAAAAGAGGTAATTCTTGATATTCTTAACATTCAAGTACACATTTGTGATACTTTTACTTTACTTGTATCTAGATTATGCTACTTTAAACTTTTTAATCCACTACATATCAGAGGTAAATATTATACTTTGTACTCCACTACATTTGTCTGACAGCTTTAGTTACTTTTCAGATGACAGTGTTTCCTCTCCTTCCTGTCCAGTGAAAATCTCGTATCTCCAGATGTGTTGATGTTGAACGTTTGTGATAAACTGAAGGATGAAGTCTTCCTTTGTGTGTTGAGAACATTCTACTTCTTAAGCTAAATAAAGTCTTTAAAAAAGCCTCTTGGATCAGCTGGAAAATGCATCGTCACAAAGCAGAAAACAGGGCTGTTTTTCTAGATAATGATGCATTGCTGTAGATTAAACTACCCAACAGTATATGAAGGAGTTAAAATGAGCACAACCTTAAACATCTACAGCAGTAAAATGCAACATAAACATTAATGCAGCGGGAATATTAATCCAGAAACTTCAGATAGAAGAGGAAAACACTGACACTTTTACATTAAGTAAGGTTGCAGGACTTTTGCTTGTAGTTGAGTATTTTCACAGTGTGGTATTAATACTTTTACTTAGCTAAAGGATCTGAATACTTGGATACCACCCCTGGAAATGCACAACAATTCAAGTGCAAAACATACAGTATAGTAAAGTTTGTTCATCAAAATTGTATTTGTCTTTCTTCAAAGGAATAATCCATGCCAGAGGGTTGGTGCGTGAATGCTTGGCTGAGACCGAGAGAAACGCGAGGTCCTAGCTACGGACACACATTCCTCCGTGCAAGAAGAACTAACAGTGGGCTACTCATGAAAAAAAAAACAAACTTGCATGGCATTTCCTTCGAGAAGAGGAACTAAATGAACAAAGGATGGAAAAGCAAGCTCCTTAGAGAGACAAAAAAAAATACAATAACACAATTCATGACTCCTGAGGGTTCTGGAGGATCATTTAAATCATGTGTGGGTTACTGGAATTCAAATGAAAGGATATCATGTGTTTTTATGCCCCACTTTTGGGATCTTAGTTTTGACTTCATATTTTAAAAAATTGATTTATGCATGCGAACAGGCCTGGGGGGTTAATTGTAGACAGTGCATGACTTGTACAGGGGTAGATGGACAAGGCTTGTTTTTGATAGTATTTTGGTCTGTTTTTCAGACCCTAATAAAACACATGAGTGAGTGAGTGAGTGAGGGGCAGAAATGTGCCAAACGCATCGGTTCATTCGTGTTGAGGTTGGTTTTGGTATTACAAAAAAAAAAAAATGGAAAATGCTGTTACTTGCATCTTTGTATGTATTTATTACTCAGTGTAATAAATTGTATTTTCAATATAGTTGTCATTGTGTGATTCAGCGCATTTTTAGACAATCATCTTCCAGTTTTGATAAACATGTATTTCTGTTGTCTTCCCAAACTCTTTCTTAAAGTGGTCCAAAAAACAAAAGGAAGTAAGGAAAGCTGCAGTGATTGTTCTCTTTGCTCTGTGGTTCATGTGATTAACTTTTTTTTTTTTTTTTTTTTATGTGGCATGCTCCTAGGGATGTAACGATACACTCAACTCACGATTCGATTCACGATTTTAAGTCCACAATATGATTTTGTCACGATTTTTTTAACAGAATAAGCTGCAGAAAAGTGAGTGAAAAATATTGCGTTGAAAGTCAATCAAGTGAAATCAAAAGTAGACCTGTAGTACGTTTAAAAATTGCATGGTGGTTCATTTTTTTTGTCTTAACCGGATGTAATTTTAAGACATTTATATCAATGTTTAACCGTTTAAGGATGCATCGTTACGGGCGCCTGGGTAGCTCACCTTGTGGAGCGCGCGCCCATATATAGAGGTTTATTCCTTGGCGCGGCGGCCACGGATTCGACTCTGACCTGCGGCCCTTTGCTGCATGTCATTCCCCCCTCTCTCTCCCCTTTCATGTCTTCAGCTGTCCTCATAAATATATAAATAAAGGCCTGAAAATGCCCCAAAAAACCATCTTAAAAAAAAAAAGGATGCATCGTCACATCCCTACCTGCTCCTTGATCAAGATACGGAACCCCATTTTCTCCAAATGTTCAGGCCAGCATCCTACATGGTAGCCTGCTGCCACTGGTGTGTGTAGATGAGTGAGCAAGTGAGAGGCAATAGGCAAATTGTAAAGCCCTTTTGGATAAAGTGCTATATAAATGCAGTTAATTTCATTTCATGTTGAAACTGGCAAGCAAAGGGAAACATTTGGTGTTAACATACAGTTTTACACTGTATACTACTACTATACTACAGTGTAAAATACTTTTTAAAAGTCCTGCATTCAAAGTGAAAATACAAAAGTATTTGCATCAAAAAGTAAAAATAATTATTGTTTTTTCCCATTTTAGAATAAGGCCCATTTTAGAATAATATATTACATTACTGTAAAATTTCCTTCGGGATGAATAAAGTATCTATCTATCTATCTATCTATCTATCTATCTATCTATCTATTATTGGATTATAATTATTGATGCATTAATGTGTTCATCACTTTAATGTTGCAGCTGGTAAAGGTAGAGCTAATAAGAATTATTTTATATACTGTTGGGTAGCTCAATTCATAATAATACATTTTATTTGTTGATAATATTTTGTATTATTCATCTAAATCTGTAAAGTAACTTGTAATTAAATGTATCAGATAAATGTAATGGAGTAAAAAGTACAATATTGCTCTCTGATGTAGTAGAGTATAAGTATAAAAAGGCATACAATCGAAATATTCATCTAAAGTACCCTGAATTTGTACTTGAAAAGGGTGGAACAGTATGTGGTCTGTAGGTTTTCTCCTCTGAGCTTTTGTCCCAACCATAGACAGTAAAATTGGATCCCATCAGATGTGTACGCCTCTTTCCCCTGTGAACAGCCAATAGAAACACAGACTGAGAGTGACAACCAATCACGGCGCTGTATTTTTGATTACAGTTTGACCAATAGCGACGCAGGGCTGTGAACGTTACAGCAGCCAGAGATCACTGCAGTGCAGTAGCCAACCAGCTACCAGCTAACCAACTTGACTACTCACACAGAAATATGGATGAAACGATGATACAAGTCAACGGGTACGTTAACTATTATTTGGTTTATCTGCGCCATTCTTTCTTCTATAAACCAGTGTTTATCTTTCGGTTTATGTGTGTTATAATTTCACCCGCGCTGTCCATCTTGCCTACGCTATGCTTACAAACCTGTAATAAACCAACTTAGCTCAACTTAGCTAGCTAGCTAACCAATTGCTTGTCAGTTAGGCAGTTGTAGCTATCGTGTTAGCTAGCCTAGCTGACAAGGAGGAGTTGACAGGCAACTTTAACGAGATGCCGCTTCCGTTAGGCTGGCTGGCTGTCACCGTAGCTAAAGAAGCTAATGTAGCTGGTATTTTTTAAATTGTTCAAACCGCTGCATGGCTAATACTAGCTGTATGTCTGTGTCTTGTTAATTGTGTTGATGGCTGATGTGGTGGTGGTAACGTTAGCTTTTTAATCAAACATGGCCAGTGAAGACAAGCTCAAGCACACAGAATCAGAACACACACACACACACACACACACACACACACACACACACGCACACACACACACACACACACACACACACACACACACAGGCACATGCACACACACACACACACACACACACACACACACACACACACAGGCACAGGCACATGCACACACACACACACACACACACACACACACACACACAGGCACATGCACAGGCACATGCACACACACACACACAGGCACATGCACAGGCACAGGCACACACACACACACACACATAGGCACATGCACACACACACACATAGGCACATGCACACACACACACACACACAGGCACATGCACACACACACACACACACACACACACAGGAAACACAGGTTATGACAGACAGATAAGATAGATGCTAATGCAAAACATTTAGACATTAACTTGAATATTTGTGTTGATATTTATATTTTGTTAACCTGTTGAAATCCACCTCTCTTTGTTTGATTTTCGCCTATTTGACATACCCATATGAAAAAGCTTATAACAGAAGAACTGCAAGGCCAAAATGCCTGAGGCTGCATTGAAACCTAATTTCTTCTAGTTTCTGAAGATGTGCTTGGTCTGGTCGTCTGTAATAAGTCATATTTTAATAACAATAAATAAGACATGCTTTATGCCACACTATGTAAATCACCACACTTACCTTCTAGCCAACATCTTGTCAACAATACCTGTATGAAGTTTCAGGCCTCTAGGCCTAACTGTTTAAGGATGACAGCAGATGTAGCTAAGGTTAGAAATATTACATGGATTGGATGCTTATTCTCAGCTATAATAGCTGTGTAATATACAGATGTTTTTTTTTTAAGTTGTTTTTTTTTAGGGCTTTTCTGCCTTTAATTTTTGATAGGACAGCTAGGTGAGAAAGGGGGGAGAGAGAGAGAGGGGGAAGACATGCAGGAAATCGCCACAGGTCAGATTCGAACCCTGGACCTCTGCGTCGAGGCATAAACATCTCAGTACATGTGCGCCTGCTCTACCCACTGAGCCAACCCGGTCACATACAGAGGTTTTTTTTACAGTTAGATTACATTTAGCTTTATTGTTATTGCCCAAAGTAAGGAATGCAGTTTAGTATCTAAGTAACTAGGAGTGCAAAAACTACTAAAATAAAATACAGAATAAATAGATTGTATAATAAACAGTAAAGCTTATGAATACACTAGATGTATACCAAGGCTGCAACTAATATTCATTTTCATTTCATTATTTCCTGCACAGATAAGTTTTACATGTTCAGTTCAGGTCAACAAGCCTGAGAGCCTCCATGGCTAAAAGATGCAGGAAGGAGCACCGCCTAAAGATACTCAAACATTTACACAACAACTAATGACAAGATGTCAAAGGACATCCCATAATGTTGGATTGAAACTTGTTTGATTGCACTCTGTGCAGTGAAGAAACACCGTAATAATCAGCTCTCAGCAACAAACATGAAGACTAAATAAGTTGAAGAGTTAAAATACAGAATTTAACCCTAACTTCTGTCTATTTCAGTTTACAAAACTTAACAGTGTCTCCAGAACTAACGAGCCAAAGTCCTACATAGAGCGGCTGAGTGAATGTGGTCTGGACTCTGTGGAGGAGAGTCATGGTGTCAGAGACGCTGTCAGAATACCTGCACTGTGATCCAGATACACTCCTACTCTGGAGGACAGAGGACCTGAGACGGGAGTTTGGACACTGTTGTACCAAAATGTGTTGTTGTCACAATCTAACGCCCAAGATTTGTCATTTTGTCCGAATGCACATTCATTTCCCAAATGTAACATCCAAGTTTTGTCATTTAGTAGGAATTTACATTCCTTTGGCCTCCTTGTTCTGCTGATATTCTTGTATGCGACTACTATGTTAACTCCATAACCGCTCCACTCTACCTCCCAGTAACAACGTCCAGTCAGACTCTCTCTACTCAGGACCTGAGGCAAGTCAATGAATCTGTCTGGGTGACTAGAATAAGGCTGATGTGCTCTAATTCGTGTTGCTTTTCTGTTCCCCTCAGATAATAACAGCTGTGTGTTTGCTGTGTTTGGATCCAGTGTGATTTCACGTGAATATTTTAAGAATCCAGCTCTGGTCTTGGGCTCTGGTTCTGGCAGCAAAACGTCCACTTTAGTCCCTGTCAGTGAGACGTTTGTCCACTTCTCTCTCAGGACGTCGTGTAGTTTATCTCTGACTTCTGACACGGCCGCTGTCACGTCCTCAAAGCAGCTCAGAGGACAGATATGGATGCTGGATGTAGGTTGGCTGAGTGGTGACAGTGAGGGGTAGTTGTGTAGAAACTGGTTGTGATCCTCTGTGTGTGAGAGCTTCTTCAGCTCAGCGTCTTTCCTCTTCAGCTCAGTGATCTCCTGCTCCAGCTTCTCCTGAAGCTCTTTGACTCGACTCACTTCACTTTTCTGCCTGGATCTGACCTGCTGCTCCACATCAGAGCTTCTTTTCTCCAGGAGACGGATCAGCTCAGTGAAGATCTTCTCGCTGTCCTCCGCTGCTTTATCAGCAGAGAGATTGATGGCCTCCGCCTGCTGTTGAAGCAGCTTCACATCTTTCTCTCTGTCCTGGATTCTCTGCTGGATGTTTTGTCGACTCCCCTCGAGCTCTCTCTGCCTCTCGGCGCTCTCTGCAGCAGCTGAGACTGTGTCGTGGCCTTTATGTTCATCCAAAGAGCAGAGATAACAGATAAGCTGCTGATCAGTACGGCAGAACATCTTCATCACCTCATCATGACGAGAGCAGATGTTCTCCTGGAGATTCTTGGACGGCTCCACCAGCTTGTGTTTCTTTAACTGAGCTACATCGTAATGAGGCTGAAGGTGTTTCTCACAGTAAGAGACCAGACAGATCAGACAGGACTTGTGTGCTTTCAGTTTTCTCCCAGAGCAGAAATCACAGGCCACATCTTCAGCTCCAGCATAGCAGTGATCAGCAGGAGCAGCTTGGAGTCCAGTCTTCTTCAGCTCCTCCACTAAAACTGCTAACATGGTGTTTTTCAGCAGGACAGGCCTCGGTGTGAAGCGCTGTCTGCACTGAGGACAGCTGTGGGTTTCCTTCTCATCCCAGAAACTTTTAATACAGGTCATGCAGTAGCTGTGTCCACAGGGAGTAGTCACCGGATCCTTCAGTAGATCCAGACAGATGGAACAAGAGAAAGTTTCCCGGTCCAGCTCAAGTCCTTTCTGCGCCATTTTACCTCTGTGACAACGACTGTCTGACTCTGACTTTCTGAGAAGTGAAACCAGTTTGAGCTCTGATCTAAAAACAGCATGTGTTTGTGGCTGTCAGCTCCGGCACTTCACCACCATGTTGGTTACACCCATCTGCAAACTGTAGATCTAAAGGAGAGGGAACATGGAAATGCGTGGACAGAGTGGAGCTCGCTGTGTTTGAGAAAACATGAAGAGGAGGGAGGGGCTATCAAGCTTTGCTTCATTCCTGGTAGAGTAACGCTTTGAGAGAGATACTGAGTGTGTTGCAATACCCATACTACCATTAGTATACCAGAAAAAGATTTAGTATGTCCCAATAGGAAATATTTTAGCAACAAGGCAATTCAAATGCTGTACATAAAACCAGTGTTTCCCACAGGTTGAGAATTTACTTGTGGTGGTGCGGCATGTGATTGCTGGGTTCAGTAATAAACTAGTCAAACAAAGGTAAAAACAATGACTCCATAACATTATCGGATGATTTAGAGAGAAATAACCATTTACATATTAAACAAATTAGACCAAAAGATGATATAGATACAGATGCTGCATCTGACACAATACAGTTAATGGATACAAGCACGGAGAATTATATATTATAATAATATGGAGCGGAGGTGACTGCCGCGGACAGGGGTAACAACCAGACTCTGATAAATGACGTTCGGGGAGCTTTCACAGTGGTGTGGCCGTGGTGTTTCTACGGTTTTATTAGTGCAGTTATTCCTACGGCAAGACCACCAGCAACATGCTACTACTGACGATAGCCTCTGAGCCTGAAAACTGCAACGTCGACGCTGTCATGCACGCGGCGAGAGACTTCACGAGGGGAGGGGCTGGAGGCAGCTGGTCTGTGTCAGTGACTGTAAAAAATACACTGTCTGTTGTTTGGTAAAAGAAAAATAATTTGGATTTTATCCACCTGGGCGGGTCTCATGAGTGGGGCGCCCACGTAGAACCTATGTATGGGAAACACTGAAAACATTAAAGAGCAATTAAAAACATCAGTTAAAAAGAATATAAAAACAGCTAAAATAATATAGTGAGACTGGTATGAAATACAAGAATAAAAGTTAAAGTGCAGTGTAACAAATGAACAATTACTTAAAAATAACAACATCAATGGTTCAACATAATACCCAGTAAAATAGAGTCAGATAGTGTTGTGGGCGGGACATTAAAGGAGCAGTAGATAAGACTTATAAAACTAACTTTCTGTCATATTTGCTGAAACTGACCCTATGTTCCAGTAGAACTACATGAAGCAGGTCATCTCTGGCTCCACCTACAGCCTGTAGTGAGATTTGCAAAAATACACCGCTCCCTGTTCAGATGCACCAATCAGGGCCAGGGGGGGTGTCTAACTGCGTGTCAGTCACTGCTCATGCACACGCATTCATTCTCCCTTGTTGGGGGGAGGGGCTTAGGAGACCGTTTTGGGCTTTAGCGGAAAGGGGGGAGGGACTGAGAAGTTGTTGATGTTCACATTTTTTGGCTAAGTCCTGGATCTTCGCAATCCTACCTACAGCACCTTTAATTGAATATCCAAATAGTTGGTGATTATCTTTTCTGTCGATCAACTAATCGATTACTTCCCACTGTTAGCTTGAATACCATATTTCCACATGTCTGACTGCCTGTATTTCCCCCTCTCTTGGTTTCCAGCTGTCAGACTGACCCCCTCTGCATGGGCCCATAAACATGTCCACAGATGACAGTATCTCTGAGGATGTGTCCAGCTCGGGGGCTTTGAGCCATTGCCATGTCAGTGCTGACGGGGATGGGGGTAAGGAGAGTGAGGCCTCTCTGGTGTCCTCGGAGGGG
>NC_050186.1:13030901-13073401 GCF_008315115.2 Sander lucioperca
TTAAAAGGATGAATTTAAGTTTCCTAAATTAAAAAAGCCTTGAAGGAGTGACCTCTTGCTCACCCGGTAGAGAGTGCGCCCCATGTAGGCTGAATCCTTGGCAGTGGCCCAGGTTTAGATCTGACCCACGGCCCTTTGCTGCCTATTTGTACTATCTAATAAAAATGCATAAAAAGCCCAGCCCAATGGTAGGAATGTAACTAGGGATGTTTTTCCATTTTCTGAAATGTGCACCCCTAGATGTAACGATGCACTCAACTCACAATTCGATATAATTCACGACTTTAAGTTGATTTCGTTATCTCACGATTTTTTTTTTAACAGAATGAGCTGCAGACAAATGACTGAAAAATATTCTTTTCTTTATATAAAAATCTCATATGACTGTCAATAAATGTACGGACTTTGTCAATTATTTTAGGCCATATCGTCCCCGCATGTTTTTATGGATATCTTCCTTACTTTGGCCGGTATGACCGCATTCTGTTTGGTATTGTAAAAGCGTCTTAAAAAGTCTTGAATTTAACTTGAACTCTACAGAAACCCTGTTAAGTTATAAGTAGGGCTGTCCTCGACTAAAGAAATTCTTAGTCGACTAACACTTATATGATTTTGTCGATTAATCGATTAGTTGATGTAATCGACAGAGCTGTGCTCTTTGAGAGGTGATTAAGACTAGAAAAGCACAATATAAATGTAGTTAATGAACCATCTGTAAAACTGAGTTTCTCCACAATTAATCCTGCAAAAGCACCACTTTAAATCTTGTGCTTACCAGAAATGTGCTCATAAGTTTCTTGGAAATGAGTAATTAAGCATGAATAAGCATAAAAAATGACTCATCAACTAAAGAAATCTTAGTCGACTAAGACCAAAACGACCTCTTAGTCGACTAATCGACTAAGAGGTGGCAGCCCTAGTTATAAGCAACATTTAATCTGTGAAATTACATTTCTACTTACCCTGACTTGTTCTGTTGGCAGCACCAGCCAGCTTTTGACCTCCTGGGCGCAGAGGCAGAAACTCAGGCCCAAGAAGAGCAAAGCAGGACAAGCGTCAGTACAAATCCCTGAGTACCAGGAGCAGCCCCCCAGCCTCAGAGAATCTCACAAACTAAACGCCCCAGAGAGCTCCGACATCCAGGACCAGGTACAACTCACCATGTGGTAACAGATAATACAATCACTGCCCTGCATCTGTAGTGTTTTTATTTAAGATGTATATGTCTGTTGTGGCTGTGTACTGATTACATTCCCTCCGCTGAATCTAATCTGCTCATCTCTATTGTGCTTCAGCAGCGACCGTCCAGGCCGTCTGCCAGCTCTTTCCCCCTGAGGAGGAGTGACAGCCTGTTGTCTGAGGCATCAGGTAACAATTCACTGACTCAGACAAAACACAGAACAGCAAGGCTCGGACAGCGTGAAGAAATCACTGACAATGTGACCATAGAATAAACAGTACAGGGGATTTATTACATGTTTTTATGAAAGATGAAGCCCTGTTGCAATTACCACAAGTGACAGTAAGATGGCACTGTTGTACCACTCAGGGCTTTATTGTGAGAAATAATATCAATTCTCGTATGTTTTATTCCATGAAACATTTCACTAATATATGTGTGTGTTTGTGTGTTTCCTGTATAAACAGTTTAAGGACCAACTTTGTTAGGTGTCACCTGAAATCATTGTGAAAGCAGAGCTGAACTGTTGCTCCAGTCTGAGAGATTAACACTATGTCATGTCCCTTAGTTTATTTATTTCCATATTTTTGCCCTCTCACGGCTTATCTAATGTGCTCTGTTTTAGTTAATGAATTTAAAGGATAAGTCTGGCAATGTTACATTTTTTTCTTATGGTCAACAAATCCTATTAAAAGGCCAAAACTAACAATGTTTTAGTTCGTCTCTCAGCATTTTCTGATTTTTCTACTCTGTCTGTGGCTTTCAGTACCAAACACATTGGTTCCTACTGTAAATCTTCAAAAAGTGGTCACAGATATATCGTTACATTTTTTTAAAATGGTTCAGTAATATCCTAAAAACAGCTGGTCGCTTTAGTTTTTATCAAACAAACAGGAGGTAATGGTGCATTTGTTGGGGACTAATTTCAGCGGCGGATTAATCCACATTTGGTGCTCTAGTGAGTATTTGTGTCAGCAGGATGCTGTAGGTGGGTTTGGGTCTTTTCATGTTTTTTGACAATAAGAATAATACAGAACATCACCAGACTTATCCTTTAAAATAAACTCTATCAGGGTGGCTATCACTGCTGGAAATATACAAGACATGTCATTTTTTTAAAGTAGATTAAATCACACTACATTCTCTCTGTCTTAGGCCTCACTTATTGGCGTCTGAATGAGAATGAACTGTATCACCCCCTACCGGACAGCTTCGACAGTGGCGCTTACCTCCTTCTGCAAGAAGCATCGATGAGTCTCGTGAGTAACAGTTCACCGTGGAAACTGTGACTGCTCTGATTGAGAGATGAGTTATGAGTAGTCCAACAATCACCAGTAGAGAATAAGATAAACAAGCATCTGGGGATTCTACTTTCGTGTCACACTTTTATAATTACATTTTAGAATAAAAAAAAGACCTGTAAGACACCGTCGCCGACCTGTAAGCTTTTGTCTTTGAGGAGATTAACTGAGAATATTCAGAATCGACTGGTGTTTGTAGGGCTGTCCTCGACTAAAGAAATTCTTAGTCGACTAACACTCATATGATTTTGTCGACTAATCGATTAGTTGATTTAATCGACAGATCTGATAAACTGAGTTTCTCCACAAAGAATCGGGCAAAAGCACCACTTTAAATCTTGTGTTGTCCTCGGGTCAAATTTGACCCGTTTTTAAAAGTTTCTACATCAGAAATTTGAGATTCTTTCATCCAAATTGTCCAAAAATTACACGGATGGTTCCATACAACGCTCCTTGCAAGTTAACTGAAGGATCAGTTCACTACTTTATTGAATTTTGGGGTTTTTTCCCCCCCAAAAAAACCCAGTTTAAATGGTTTCAAAACAGTATCCTGAAACTAAACTTTGACAAAACACAAAATTGATATAATTTCATATAAATGAGATTTCTTGACCATGAATTCGAGAACATTTTTGTGTAAAACTAGTGGTAATACATTGGTGTGAGTGGGGTGTACAGTATACTGATGGTAGTGTAAAAAAAAACAAAGAAAATGTTGAAAAAAAGCGTCAAAAAAGTGATCAATTTCAGTTTTGACCCAGGAGGACAACACAAGGGTTACATCTTGTGTTTACCAGATATGTTCTTATAAGTTTGTTGGAAATAAGTAAATCTTAGTCGACAAAAAACAAAACGACCGAGTAGTCGACTGAGAGGGGCCGTTAGGCTGCTGGTTTGCATTACCTCTCCTCCTAAATGTCTGATCTCTGTCCCTCGTAGACTCCATCTCAGGAGCCCCGGCTGTCTCTCAGAGAGATCTACCAGAACAAGCAAAGACCAGACTGTAAACGTTCAGACTGCGAAGGCTCTGTTACATCCAGTCCTTCGTCACCACGGGTACGTCCCACGGCTCATCAGTGATCAGTTTAGTCCTTTGGCTGAGCCTCTAACCCAAACTTTGTGCTTTAGGTGTTGACCTTGGACCCAGCAGCGAACCAGCGGCAGTCAGATCGCACCTCTGGCTTCACTTCACCCTCTCGCTACAGCAGCCCCTCGTTTGCCGCTCAGCCCCACCTCTCCCCCAGAGTAGGGACCCCTGTAACCCCCGACAGCATGGTGGAGTGCAGTCCCAACCCTGGAGATACAGACGCCATCTCTGATACCTCCAGTGTTTCCGCTGCCGGACCTTCCCCTTCTAAGGTGCCAAGCTCGTGGGGAAACTTATCCCAGGCAGTCCTGTTTCACTATCAGGATAAGACCCAGCCCTACTCCCACACATCCAGCCAGCAACACAGAGCCAGCGAGGAGGAGGGCAGTCACACCCACACCAGCACCCTGAAGCCCTGTTCAACCTCTGGCGCTACGCTGCGGCCTGCAGGCAGTCCACACATGGAGAGAGCTTCATCACTAGAGGATCCTGTTGTACTTTCTCTGTGAGTGTTACAGCATATACTAAAGGTGTCACGATTTCGATATTAATTCGAAATATGATCGAAATGGAAAAAGCAGGATCAACGATTCCCTCGTGTAAAATGAGATACAATGATAATAATACATTTATTTTTTTATAGCGCTTTTCTAGACACTCAAAGACGCTTTACAGTTTTGGTTACAAACAGACAAAAGGTACGTAGACAAGGTTACATGACAGACAAAAAGAAAAGGAAAACACATAGGTGCATGGACAAGCACAGGCAAAGCAGGAGAGGTGGGAAATGAAAAGGAGGGAAAAACTGGGAAAGTCTGTTAACAGGAAAAAGCAAGTTCGAAGAGGTGAGTTTTGAGGGCCTGTTTGAAGGGTGGTAGGGTGCTTGACTGTTTGATGTGGTCGGGGAGGGTGTTCCAGAGGGGTGGGTGCAGCAGCTGAGAAGGTCCGGAGCTTAGTCCTGATGGTCTTGAGTGTGTTGCATCGGCGGACCTGAGGAGGCGGGCGGGAGTGTGGCGGGTGACCGGCAATTTCCACTGGATGCGGACCGGCTCCGCCGTCCGTCAATACCCACCAGGTCCGGATTTGTTGCGGCACGGCTGCGGCCATGACTGACAGCTGTAGTCACAAGGACCCACGAGATCTCACGAATTCACGTAGAATAGAACCGCAAAACCAACAACAGTTAGTTTCCATCCAGAGGAGTAGAGGGGAAACAACTGTGCTGTGTTTTCAAGGTGTAGTGCAGGAAAATATGATCCGCCGTAAGCACGGTGTATTTTACTCTGAAAATTAACCGGATTTTTATTTTGTTTCTGCCGTGTGCTGAATTGCTGCGGAGCTCTCCGGCGTCCAGTAAAAATAGAAGCTCTGCGTATCTGCTCCGGAGGACGGAGTAGGGGCGCAGACGTTCTGCAGTCAGTGGAAATACACACATTGACTTTAATGAAAACCTAATGACTCCGTCGACGTTCCGCATCCAGTGGAAATTGCCGGTGAGGAGGTCGGAGAGGTATGGAGGGGCAAGGTTATTAAGTGCTTTGTATGTGAGGAGAAGTATTTTGAAGTTGATCCTGTGTTTGACTGGGAGCCGGTGGAGGTTGTGGAGAACAGGGGTGATGTGGTCTCGGCGGCGGGTGGAGGTGAGAAGGCAGGCAGCAGAGTTCTGGACATACATTTTTTTTTCTTTTGATAATCAAAATATTTACGACAAATAGAGAAAGCAATAAAATAAAATAAAAAATCTGTTTAAAGAAAGAATTTAAATGCACATATACTTTGCCTGCTTGAGGTTCCATAAAGGAGCAACCTGGACAAAGACCCTATCAGACCCTGAGACCCTGCCAGAGGATCTCAAGCATCTGTCAGGCTCGTAGGGAGCCTTATCATGCAAGGCTTTAGAAATGTTGTTTTTCATTAAAAGAAGTAGTTTGCTTCTAAATGTCTCTGTGTTGTTGAGTCCCACAGAAGTCTTCCACTTTCACCGGTTTTCATTCATCTTCTTCTTTTTTCTCCTCAGACTGCGGCAGAACCTGAGAGAGAAGCACGCTCGACACGTGGCTGATCTGAAAGCATACTATGAGTCTGAGATTCAAATCCTGCGAGACAAACTCAAACTTAGAGATCTGCCCCTGGATTTAGAGAGGAGCAACCAGGCCCTCACAGAGAGGTGAGTTTTTACTAACATTGTCTCTTCAACAACTGAGGAAACTCCATTATTGGACCTTAAGTTCAGGCTTTTTTTTGTCAGGCTACTAGTTACTTTCCAAGGTCGAGAATGAACTTTCACACTGTTTATATTTACAGATTTGTCAACGCATGAGCAACCATAAAATACATGTTTTACCGTAGCACAGAAGTCAATCCATTTAACATGTTGCATAAATGCAAATTATTTAATTATGTTCAAATTGAAGGGGGA
Organism: Sander lucioperca; assembly: GCF_008315115.2. Taxonomy (NCBI): domain Eukaryota; kingdom Metazoa; phylum Chordata; class Actinopteri; order Perciformes; family Percidae; genus Sander; species Sander lucioperca. The sequence goes on from NC_050186.1 coordinate 13,036,889, forward strand.
ACTCAAAGAGAAATACTACATCAAACAGGCTTTTAGTTCTGAGATTTTGATGCAGTACTGAGGAAACAAATGATTTATATTTAAATATTTGAGATGTCAAGGCACACACATGAAGTCCTGTAGGGCTGCACATTTCCCCAGACATTATGCGTCCATGTTATTTTGTTTTCTAACTCTGTATTAATGTGATTTCTGTTCATCCACAGGTGCAAACATCTAGAGAAAGCTCTGGCTGAGGCCACCAATCGCATTCAAGAACTAGAGGCAACAAACGGCTTACTGGAGAAAAAAATAGTATGCTTCCTTAGATTCCTTTTTACATTATTTGTTATGATAAGTGGTGTATGTGTGTATATCTATGTACGGATGAAGGTATTCTGTTAAAAAAATTCTGTTTTCCAGCAAGTCTTGTTATTCACGAAAATATAAAGTGACGAAAACCAGAGCCAATTCACATCATACTTTTCTAATTACAGTGTCAGCAGGACCTTTCAAGCTACAAACAGCTTACACATTTTCTATGAAGCCTTAATTTCAACCTAAACATCTGTTTCTCGTACCAGATTGTAATTGTTGTATTCATATTTAACGCCCCAAACGAATCCTGCAATTAAAATATGACACTTGTCAAAGGAAACCTTCCTGTGTGATTTCAAAAATTGTTCTTAAATTTCTTTGTATTTGTTCTTCAAAAAGGGCTTTAAGTCATTAAACACAACTCAGTGATACCTGCAAACACCCTGTAATTGTTCCAGTGGGATTTGTTGCTACTTAAGCACTTAAAGTTGCACTTTAAAAAAGAAAGGTTAATGTACTGTAGTCTTTTGCTTTTTAAACTTCATCAAAGGTGTTTTCCTCAAATCATTTTTAATATATCATGCATATACATACAATTAATACTTTACCATTGCCCTGACTTTCCGTCATTAGGCAGAATGGCCGGAGCGGTACGCTGTAGCGGGTGCGACTGTGAAATCCCTGAAGCAGCGACTAGAAGAAAGCAAACGCTCGGGTAAAGAGAAGGACGCCCTGGCAGCACGTTTGAAGACCCAAGTACAGCAGCTGGAGGAGTCGGTGCAGAAAGCCTGCAGGGAGGCTGACGAGAGGGAGGCAAAGAGGGAGAGAGAGTACAAGATGCTGCAGGATGTGAGTCTGAGTGGGAGAGAGAGAGAGAGAATATAATAAGACTATCATATAATCTCAAACCCTTTCCACTGGAACCTTGCTGCTATTATTTCTTTTCTATATCAAATATTGTGCTAGGTTGTTGATATACTCAGAATACTTTAAAAAATGCTATTTTTCTTTATCTTGAAGATTTATTTTGTCAGCAGGGAGGTGTGTAAAAGTTTCTTCCATTTAGGGATGCACCGATCAGATCAGTGTGATCTATATCTGCTCTGTTGTTAAGCAAACCAGGTATCAGACCAGACGTGACTGATCCACATTAATACTCGACTGTGAACTTACTGTGAAACCGGCATTAGTTAGTTCAATGTAGTTTTTCCGAGAGTACATTTTCTGCATTTGTCGTGGGGATGTTGTTTTAAAACACTGGACAAAGTAACATTAGATTTTATTACATGTTTCATAAAGCCAGATAAGAGAGAATGCATCTTATTAACAAAGAAAATGTAGCAACCAGAGTAAAATAACACTACGGAGCAGCTCTGCAATGTTAGTCTGAGGAACAAGAAGGGAAAAAAAGAGCCTTGTTTATCTAATCAGGACAGTTCTGTTTGTCAAGAAGTGATGTGTTACAGTTAAAGCCTCACGTTAAGATACGTTAGAATGATCACCATGCATTTACACACAGCGAGGAACCAGTATGCAGAAGTATCAGGAGAGAAGAGGTCGATAAGTGCATCCCTATTCCATTTGAAAAACTCTGCATCAACACTGATGTTCTTCATGATCAAGGTCTCTGTCGTTTTGTTTCCTCAGCTGCTCGGACAATATGACTCTCTGGTGAAGGAGCACGAGGGACTGAAGGTAAAAGATCTCTAACTGGGACTGTTCTGTTACATTTTATCAATTGATCATTGTTGAAGCATGTAAGATTGTTTCAGCAGTGACAAACAAAATGAGTTCTCTCCATGCCATTTCTTAATTCATCCTTGTGTATCTACAGAACAACCTGGTGTCAACAGAGAACAAGCTTGACGACGCCAACGATCAGATATCAGAACTGAAGAGGTGAGTGGATTGATTGTAGAGAGTAACACAGCATTAGCTGGCAATCAGGTTAGGGTGTTTATCTGTGTTTTAAGCCCCCAACGTCTCCTTCCAGGCAGCGCTGCCTGGATTAGGCAATGGTTAGGGTTAGGGTTAGGGTTAAGATTAGGGTTAGGGTTAGGTGCCTTGAAGTCAACGGTCGCAGCGCTGCCTGGAAGGAGACGTTGGGGGCTTAAAAAACCATCGAGCGGTTAGGGTGTTGTATGAATTTCAGAATTTAATGTTTTCCGTCCAGTGTGAAGCTTGAATCCGTCGTAATAAGAAAAGAAGATAAAGTGTAAAAACAACAAGTTAGGGTGTTTCTGGGATTATGTGCTATGTGTGACTATTTCTAGGCTGGGACTAGGGTTGCACGATATTGACAAAATGTGATATTGCGATATCGATTATGAATATTGCGATATCGATATTAATTTAGATATTTTTAAACATATGTAAAATTACAAAAGTTACGAGAAAACACATCAAAATAGATTCATAACCAATGAAACATGATCATTATAGCGTTTCAAGCGGGCTCTAAATCGAACACAACTAAGCCGCACAGCCAACAGACGGGACGCAGCGCTCCACAAAATAAACAAAATATTGCATACTTATTACAACACTTATTTTCATAACAATAAAGTATCAAAAACTAAGGAGGACACGCTGTTGGATGCTGTCCTCCTCTCCTACTTCAATGCCTAACAAATCTATCTCTCTCTCTCCCTGACCCTGTCTTTCACTGGTTGATGCCTGAAAATATTGTAAACAAATTAATAACATAACTAATTCCACTGGTCGGACTGTTCAGCTCTGTTTCAGACTGATACCTCCGGTTCAGGCTGGTCCTCGTCCTCAACACGGGCCTTTTTCAGTCGCGGAAAATACTTTTCAATACTCATCTGGATTGAAGCAGCAAACATTCAGTGTAAGAGTAAAAAAATGACATAACATTATTTATAATACGTTTATTTGATTCACAGCTGCTATATAGTGTTTTGACCTCGACAACCCAACTGCATTTTACCACTAATTTGCGACTAGTTAACTTTCTAAAGCGGGCGCAGTCGCTTGTTTGCTAAGAGTGGGGTTGGTGATTGTGAATGTGTGATTGTGTGAAGGTGTTCACGAGATAGATACCAACCTTTCGTGAACTTGTGAATTTTGCCAGCAGTCTTCTCTCCTTTACGGAGACAGACGCTGTGTACACGGTGGGCTCGATGGTGTTAACCCTCCAACGTCGCCTTACAGGCAGCTAACCCTCACCTTAACACTAACATAACTTTTTTGACATAACCAACGTTGGGGGCTAAAAACACCAAACACCGCACGGTGGGAGGAGCTGTGTGTGTGTGTGTGTGTGTGTGTGTGTGTGTGAGAGAGACACAAGTGACAGAGAGACGGAGGAGAGCAGGGAAAGGAAATGCAGAAGAACGTGTTTTAAAAAGCGTTTAAAAAAAAAAAAAAAAATTAATAATTAAACGCAACATGCGGCGGCCGGTGTTGATAATGCAGCGCACCGCCACACATTAGTCTATGTGTGGGAAACACTGAGGCTATTCCCTTAAACATTTAAATACACATCTTATATTGAGCTTGTCTAGTGGTGAAGACTTTTAATAATCTTAGCAGACACAAACCAAGAACTTAATGTAAAGAGCTTATAGCAGAGATGTGACATTACAGCTGTAGTGTTGTTATCAGCTACACACCTGTCACATTGTCATTGGTCGCCTCCAGCAACTTTGTAAAAGAGCTGCAGTGGCGGTTGGTAGACAGCTGGGCGATCGAGGGGAGAGGCTAAATCAATAGAGCCTAATGATGGTCTCTGTGCTGTCAAAAGCAGATAATAGCATTGGCAGCAACTTTCCATTACAGTTCAGCTCTGCCTGCAAATTGTCACCAATAGAGGCAGAGCCATGGACTCTGTATTGATGAAGTGTGTCATGTCGATTCAGCGAATTGACGGACAGATAGCAAACTCGGCTCGCAGAACAATCAATATGTGTGTCACAGGAGGGCTTTCGCACCGAAGCATATTATCTGGAGGGAGAGCCTAGAAAAAGAAATAGATTGAGAGGTCCAGAGACCTGTGAGTGGCCTTTTATAAAGAGGGAATTGGAAACTAGGAAAGACTACAATGTGCATGCAAACTGGAAAAATTAAACCATGTATTGAATGCGTGGACGGTGTCAGAGAATCCTAAGAACAAATGAAAAAGACACATTGAGCCAGGACAGCAATAAAATAAGAATTTCTTACATCAAGCTGACTCTAAAGCTCAGATGCAACCAAGAAAAGACGCATTAATTGGGTTGTGACATGAGGATCCTTCCAGGCATTCAATAAGTCAAAAAGCCAGAACATCGAGTCGATGTTAGACCATCAAAATGGAAAAAGGGTGTAAAATGCAGTAAGATATGCGAGAACATTTCCAGCATCAGGGTCTGATGGAGTCACATCGTGGAGTGTAAAAAGCTACAGGAGATGTTTAAAGATAGTTATTAAGACCTGTCATACTAACACAGGAGATGCAAATTAGAGCCAGATCATGACAGCAGAGAGAATTTATAATAATGCACAGGAGACAGTATTGAGATAGAGGTTAGCTTTGGGTCACATTACTTCTGTGTAGAGAGAAAGATTTTCAGTGGAGCTAATTAACCTAAAAAAAGAATACCTCAGGATGTTTAAGCACACCCATCCATGTTGTATTTCTGGGCAGTAGGGGTGTGAGAAAAAATCGATACACGAGTATCGCGATATTTTATTTTGCAATACTGTATTGATTTTCAAAAACGCAATATCGATTTTTTAAGTTTACGTGCAAAAATATTCATATAAGACAGTGGTTCACGTTTATGTTGTGTTTAAACCCCCTATGCTGAGACGCACCACTAGTGTCCTTGCCTAACAGTGCCTAGCAGTGCCTGACTTTTTGCTAGAAGCTAACAATGTAGCTATGGCTGAACTTTGGCCTACTTTAGCATATAAACATCAGCTCACTAAGAACCTTTGAACCACAATCCCAAACTGGCAGTTTGATTTTTCTGTGTACTGAATCGTTTACCTAAAGTAAACTTCTTTGACTTTTATGCACATCATGTCTTTTTTAAAATATTAGTTTTTCTAAAATTATACTTTAAAAAAATCCCAATATATCTCCTTACGTACAGTATCGAAATATATTGCAATATATTGAATCGTGACCCATGTATCGTGATACGTATCGTATCGCCAGATTCTTGCCAATACACAGCCCTACTGGGCCGCGCAACCTTTATGTCAGACTAAACTGAACCCATGATGTGTTACAAAAAGAACATTTTAATAATAATAATAATAATAATAATAATACGCTCATAAACTAAATTGAAGACTGCAAAATGATTTACAAGGTCAAAAAAGAAAGAAGTACCCATGAAAGTGAGGAAAACAAGGTAAACATTTACATTGAGGTCATCAGGGCTGCACTGAGGGACATTTCTTTTTACATTCAAAGAGAGAAAGAATTAAATGAAGTTTCAAATGTTTGTCATCATACATATATGTTGAATTAGTTTTGTTTTATAAAGAAGTTAACAGAAGGTCCCCTGTCTGTCGGTATCTTTAAATCTTGTGACCATGCATTATCTCTGTCTGTCCCCCTCAGAGTAATCTCCAAACTGGAGTCTCAGGTGAAGCAGCTGGAGCACGAGAACCAGGCCAGGGCACGTCATTCTTCCCACAGTAAAACACAACCTTCTGGGGCTGGGTAAGCACTTCCATGCACTGATAATCTGATACTCTTAGTCTCTGAGTCTCTTACGGGGAACGGCTTACTTTCTGGTCGGGCTGCATGATATGCGGACAATATCTAATTGCGATTATTTTGACTGATATTGCGATTGCGATATGATTCACGATATTGGAGGGAATGATCGTTTTTGTATCATTATTCTCATTTTCACTGAAAATTATTAACATTGAAAGAAATGAAAGTGATGATAGTGTGATTTTTGCAAGGATCTGTACCAAACAAAGATGTTTTCTGTAGTCTGTAGTAGAGATGTTCCGATACCGATACCAGTATCAGTATCAGTGTCGGCTCCGATACTGCCTAAAACGCTGGTATCGGTATCGGGAAGTACTGGAGTTTATGCACCGATCTGATACCACGTAATAAAGCCCTAAAGAAAATTTACGTTAAAGTAGTTTATTTATGTTCTTTTTCCGTTATAACTGACTGTCAAACTGGAGAATAAAAGAAAGTTCTGGGGCGTTCATTGTTTGTGATTGTTCATGTTTCACAAAGAGTTTAACCTGAGCCAGACCGACAACAAAGATAGAAATCATATCACATCCATACAGGGATAGTAGTATACAGCTGTTATACATCATATCATCCATACAGGGATAGTAGTATACAGATGTTATACATCATATCATCCATACAGGGATAGTAGTATACAGCTGTTATACATCATATCATCATACAGGGATAGTAGTATACAGCTGTTATACATCATATCATCCATACAGAGATAGTAGTATACAGCTGTTATACATCATATCATCCATACAGAGATAGTAGTATACAGCTGTTATACATCATATCATCCATACAGGGATAGTAGTATACAGCTGTTATACATCATATCATCCATACAGGGATAGCAGTATACAGCTGTTATACATCATATCATCCATACAGGGATAGTAGTATACAGTTGTTAAAACATAATAAAATATATGACACACTGGTATCGGATCAGTACTCGGTATCGGCCGATACGCAAGTTCAGGTATCAGAATCGGTATCGGGAAGCAAAAAATGGTATCGGGCCATCTCTAGTCTGTAGGATGGGATTTGTAGGCCGGGACTTCTCTGCAGCACCACAATACTTCATTCAGAATGGTTTGACACATATTTTGCCTTTAACAAATATTGCGCCCACCCCCCGCGATTTGGATATTGCACTAGTCCATATTGCGATTTCGATGCAATTGCGATTAATTGTGCAACCTTACTTTCTGGTCTTTTCTGGTCTTTTCTTGGTCAGGTCCAATGTAAATAAAGTAGATTGCAGTTTTTTTCTGCTACATACATATCTACTCTGTACATACAGTATACACATATCCTGTGTTCTCCTTTAAGAAAAAAAATCTGAAACCAAAATGGAAATTAGTATTGTATATTTTGTAGTTTCATGGTGGTGCCCGCTATGTTTGCATTAATCCGTCGGATCACCGTTCTATCACAGGCAGACGTTAACATGACTAACAAGCAGACAGTTGCCTGCTATACAACAACAAGAGAAACATACTTTAAAGGTGCCATATATCATATATTATCAGGTTCTTGTATACTTAAACTACATGTTTGCATGCTTTAATATTCAAGAAACGCACAAACACATTATTCTTCTCATACGGTCTGTCTGAATATACCTGTATTCACCTTCTGTCTGAAACGCTCCGTTTTAGCACCTGTCTCTTTAAGCAATAAATAAACAAAAACTTAATTTTGACTGCAGAAATGCAGATGCCTCAATTTAAATATTCTCTGAACATGTCTGCAGTCTCCTCCACCATCCTGACCTGCTGCTGTCACCCAGTAAATGCAAGGTAGACCCAGACGTCACCCGCCGGAAGTCCCCTTGTGCTCTATCTGACCAGCTGAACAGTGGCAGAAAATCCCCATTCCCTCAAACTAACCAATCAAGTCTCCACAAGAAGTCACATTATCCGTTAAATGATCACTCATCAGGAACTGGAAGCTCTGTGGACACCTCGTCAGCTGGTGGGAGCTGGAGGTAGTTTTTTTTTTTTTTGTAATTGTTGTGGATGTTTTCTCAACCAAAGTGTAATGAAGATTTTAGGTGGTTAAACAGAGACTGTGTTCTGCAGGTGTGCGTCCCCCCCAGAGTGTGAACAATCTCAGCCTCAGCACAGACACCAGGAGCAGAGCCAGCGGGAGGCCAGTCGCAGAGACGGATCCTCCGCCCTGACGCCCATGATGAGGGCCCTGATAGAGCTGGAGGAGACCAGAGCCACAGAGAGCCGGGCCCCCTGTAAGAACAGCTTCACCACCCACAGTATGACTCGCACTCACTCACTCACTCACTCACTCACGAGACGTTACCAACCTGATTAATGCTCTAATTTAAAACTCATGTTTATCTTCTTTTTTCTACAACTTTTTTTACCTGAACATATGCTAATCAGTGTTTTCCCTAGCTTTGAGGAAGACTTTGAGGTGCGCGGGGGGTTTAGATGTCCTTTCTTAAGAAAATGTGACTTTTTTAACAAAAAAAGAAAGCAATTTCCCCATACATTTCATGTCTCTTTGTAGTCGTGTTGTGTCTCTTTTTGGTCATTTTTGTTTTCTTTGGGTTGTTTTGGGTCTCTGTGATCATTTGGCATCTCTCTGTAGTCGGTTTTTGTCTCTTTGTGGTAGTTTTACGTCTCTTTTTCACATTATTTTAGAATGTTATTACTTCCACATCTGTGTTTAAAATGCTGAAAAAACTAGAGCAGATAATAAAAAAAAAAAAAACACTTAAAAAACTTAAAGGAGAATTCTGGTCGATTTCAACACGTAGCTCTGTTGTTTGTGGTCGCGGAGTGCTGTTTTAGCGAGAAAAAGAAAATAATCGGTGTTGCCTACACCAAGTTATCCTCCTGCTAGATTTCTCACCCAGGCAGCTGAAACGGGGCAGGTTTTAAACAAGTTTTTAGCCTCTTAACATGTTCGAGATGTCATTACTTGTGCCTACCCATGTGAAGTGATTCCTTCTGAGTGAACACAGTGAATCTGACTGCAGTAATTGTGAAAGAAATGCATAAAAGTTGTGCTTATTCAGCCAATGCACATACCTCTTTTTTCATGTGCATCTGAACAAGCCTTTATGTATATGTATATAGCCTATATAAGTATCAGAATGCCTATTTATTGTCTGTTTTAATATGATTTGGACTAAAAACAAGACTGCATGCAGATATGTAAATTGTATTCTTGTTAGGGCAACCAACAACAATTTTCATGATCAAATAATCCTCCAATGACTTTCTCGACTATTCAGATGTCAGAATATTTGTATAAAATGTCAGAAAATAGTGAATAATGCCCATCACACATTCCTAAGGTCCAAAGTGATGCATTTAAAATGTTTTGTTTGGTCTTGCAGTCCAAGAAAGACATTTAATTTATTATTACATAAGACAAAGAAAAACAGCAAATCCTCACAACTGAGAGGCTCTAACTAGTGTAATTGTATTTTGTATTTTTTCAGTGTTGCTCTTGTTTGTACTGTTAATACTGCGTTGTTGAAAAAGGATAAAATATTTAAAAAATTGTTTTTCTGTCTATTGATTAATTGACTGATTGTCTGATAGTAATTATAGGCTGATCAACTCCCTCATAACTAACATCTTTATGGGAATTTTGGTACACAGCCCACACACACAGCACACACATACAGCACACACACACACAGCAGACACACACAGCAGACACACACAGCGCACACACACAGCAGACACACACAGCACACACACACAGCACACACACACAGCAGACACACACAGCAGACACACACAGCACACACACACACAGCGCACACACACAACTCAGTCCTGCTGACTGTCATGCATGTTTTTGAATTGGACCTCATCATCACGTCTGTGTGGTTTGTCTTTGCAGGGGTCGGCAATCAGAGGACCACAGTCGGATTTGTGGAGCGGAGACACAAAGAGGTGATTCAGGAGCGAGTCGGGCTCCAGGCGGACAGGGACGGGGTTAAACCTGGAGGAGTCGTGGCCAGGGCTGAGCGAGGAGGAGCAGCGAAAAGAGCTGCAGCTCTGCTGAGAGCTCAGAGGAGTCTGTCTCCGCAGGGCCACCGATCCTCCTCACTGCCTCCAGAACATCGAAACAAACTCACGACTACACCCCGTATGTCTTTCCAGGCTTCTCACACTTACCTTCACACCAAGTCTTTAATGTAGCTTTCAACTCAGTCGCGGATCAGTCGCTATTCTGACGTCTACTGGAAACGTTTCAGAAAAGTTTAGAGGTTTTTTTCCTTTTTCAAAGATTTTTTTGGGGCATTTCAGCCTTTAATGGAAAGAACAGATAGATATGAGAGGGGAGAGAGAGGGGGATGACATGCAGGAAATCCTCTCAGGTCGGACTCGAACCCTGGACCTTCTGCGTCGAGGAATACACCTCCATATATGTGCGCCTGCTCTACCAACTGAGCTACCCTGGCCACGTTTAGAGTTTTTTTTTGTCGACATTTTTTGTGTTTTTACAAGCATATATATATATACGTGTTTGCAGGTCATTCATATGTGGTAACATGATTTTTGGCCGCACTCGTACAAGCTAAACTCATAGTTTTTATTCTTTTTATTCGTCTAAGGAGCTTTGAAAATACACGTAGGCGCTGCACCTAAAGGTTATAGGCTGTAACCGCCTGTTACCTGTTTCTTTTTTCTTTTTGTACAGATGAAACAAATGAATGACACCTCATGCACTTACATATGATTAAAGTAAACTAATAGCCAACTTACTCCACAAGTTGTGATTGATAAGGAGATATGCTATGTGTCCAACCAAAAACTATAAATAGTTAATCACTTCATATATTATATATATATATACATACAGCCAAGCCAATAAATTCATAATCTTCTCTTTTGTGGTTCACTAAACCTCATTGGAGAATGTAGTTTTTAATTAATGATGTATTAGTATATTAAAGTTTTGATTAATTGTGTGTTATTCTCTTCCATCCAGCAAAGAGAGGAACTTTACTCATGCCCATGTCTGCAAAGTCCAGTCCCAAACGCTGCCCCACTGAGAACTACTCCACTGCTTTTGGTCACTTCATGCCAAGAGAGGAACACCTGCACAAAAGGTGAGCAACACAAAACATCTCATCTGAAGCAAGGCCTGCATTAAAGGTACTGTTCTACTTTTTGGGAAATATGCTTCTTTGCTTTCTTTTCGAGAGTTAGATAAGAAGATCGGTCACCCTAATGCCTGTGCATTTAGCATGGAGTTTAGGAGGCAATTAGCTTAGCTCAGCGTGCAGGCTGGAAGCAGGGGGCAACGGCTGAAATATCTCAACAATTATGGGATGGATGGTCATTTTCTCTACAGCTGCTGGTGTGAAGAGGCTAAGGCTGAATAGTGCTCATACCAACCACAACACAGGGTTACACTAAAATGAATACATATAAATTATTTAAAAATATATAAATATAAAAAGAAATAAATGAGATATATATATATATATATATATATATATATATATATGTTCATTTATTTCTGTGTATATTTATTTATATATTTTTAAATACTTTTAATCTTTTATATTTTGTTATTTTTCTTTATATTTTCACTTCACAGATTTTCTATTTTTATGGCACTCCTGTGACTCCATACAGATATTTATGTACAACGTAGTTGTTATGTATTTTTAGTAAAAGACTGCCTGCTGAAATATACCTTTTTAGACCTTTTATTTACTCATTTACTTATTTATCAGATAAAATAATGCAAAGTGGGTCACACAGAGCTCCTAGCTTGTTAAAATCCAGTCCAAGCATTGAGCTATAAAGAGTTTCGGGAGCCAGTGTTAAAGAAACAGTACCGCAGCTTCTTTAACAAGACTTTAATCTATCTATTATACTGGATGAAATGAATTTAAAAAAATCACATTATGTTCCGTCTACAGGATTGATGGACAAGTTGACCAGAGGCGTCATTCATTCCAGAGCAGCAGTCCCAGGAAGAGACTCCATTTTTCGTCATCAGACAGAGAAGATGGTAATCTATTCAAGCTCTGAGAGATATTTTATTTTATTTAGAGGTGTTCCTCATTAGAGCTGCAAAGATTAATCGAATAATTGACAAGTTGTATTGTCAACTATTTTGATAATCGTTTGAGTAAAAAGTAAAACTTCTCTGATTCCAGCTTCTTAAATGTGAATATTTTCTAGTTTCTTCTCTCCTCTGTGACAGTAAACTGAATATTTTTGAGTTGTGGACTACATTTTTCAACATTTCCTGACATTTTATAGACCAAACAACTAATCGATTAATCAAGAAAATAATCAACAGATTAATCGACTATGAAAATAATCATTGCAGCCGTATTCCTAACATTTTGCCTCCCTTATGTTATGTAAATGGGGTGGAAGAAAATGAGTGTAAATGTCCTCTCTCATGAAGGAACACATCAGACTCCGTGTCTTCCTCCCCCCTCAGACCTCCAGCAGCCAGAGTGCTCCAGCAGCATGAACCCACCGGAGAGACGCTCCCAGCTGGGCTGGGAGGAGCCGCGTGACTGCAGGGGATCCAACCTGCGGGACTCCTATGAGGACGCAGCTCCACTTTTCCTGGACAAACTCCACTCGCTGGCTGAGGCAGAGAAACTGTTTGACGAGCTGACGCAGGAGAAACTGCAGGTGAGTGGTTTTTTTCTTCTTTTCTGTGAGAAATGAGCTGACTGTGAAAGCCTCACAGCTCATCACATCATACACAGCCACCAGCCGTCAACCAGGACATTTTTTATTAACTCAGCGAAGGACATTTAGTGAAAAGGACTCTGTGTAGTTCAGTTTAAAGAGCCTTGTATCTCGGACACACGAGGCCTGAATGCTACAACTCTAATCCCCTCCCCAACCTCTTATGTAACATGTACTTCATTGTATTTTATACCGCTCCGAAATGACTTCTATTATTAGGAAGTTCATGTCCACATCCCCCCTTTTACCCCTCCCTCTGTCCTGGTCATTCAGTGACGTCTGGCTCCACATTTGTCGTGTGCCGGTTGTTGCATCAATATAATTATTTTTGTTATTTAATGATTGACCTATTTGTGTGTGTGCCGGGCAGATTGAGGCAGCTTTGAGCCGGATGCCTGGAGCAGGCAGCAGAGTGACTCTACAGACCAGGTTAGATGAGGTAGGACACCAGATATTATCTTCATATCATTTTCCCATGTTTGTTTGTTTTGTACAATAATTAGGGCTGAATGGTTAGGAGTTTCATTATTAAAGTACTTGTTGCTGATTTTCTTTGTTTTATTTCATTTTATATTTTAAATATCAAACGAGTATCCACTTAGAAAACTAATCCTGTCTTGTGTACCTTTAAATAGGGTTTAACCAAATTTCTTCCCATTACACAGCTGTGACTATAACGGAGACTTGATAATTAGGACTGTAACTGTAGCTGGTTGGGAATAGGTGACCACTGTGGTGCATCGGTAAGAATGCAGTCGAATGCTCTGATGCTCTTCAATGGACTTATTGGCAGCAGGCAGATGGTTGTCTGTCTGTTTGTGTGTGTGGTTCTACAATAAATAAATAAAAGGGAAATATCAGCATACAAACAAAAATGACAGTGCTGACAGGATACAATTAGTAAGGCTAATAAATGATAATTAGTATAACTTTCACTTTGAGTATTTATAGCTGCTTAAATCAAAATAACCAAATAATATATCAAATAACACACACCAGCTCCTTAATTAAACAGCCTTCTTACTGCTGGGATCTCAGTAACAGCAACCCAAACATACAGTAGTTCCCTAATACACAATCATTGTAAACACACGATAATGATTATACAGTGTTATGTGAGTACACACATAAGCACAATAGTAGTGTAACACTAATAATACCAAGCATTAGCCTGCTGCTAGGGAACTTTATGCTAACATACTGCATTTCAGCTGAATATCCCAGAACATACAATGTGCATATAAACCTAAGGCACCGAAATACACATGTATAAACATTAACACCAGTGTACTCACATCTCTGTCTCTGAACGCACACATGCACGGATGGCGACACAGACGACAACTATACACCAGAAATATCTACGATGTGCTTTTCTCGGCTACTCTCACTACTAACTTAAAAAACGAAATTATCAGCCAGCCAATTTATTGATTTAAATCATTTTAAGCCACGCTAGCAGTATGGCTCTTTTCACATTTTGCTACATTAAAAAATAAAACTATTAAAGGTGCTGTAGGTAGGATTGTGAAGATCCAGGACTTAGCCAAACAATTTGAACATCGACTACTTCTCAGTCCCTGATCAGCCCCCCAATCGCAAAACGGTCTCCTAAGCCCCTCCCCCCACAAGGGAGAATGAATGCGTGTGCATGAGCAGTGATTGACACGCAGTTAGACACCCCCCCTGGCCCTGATTGGTGCATCTGAACAGGGAGCGGTGGATTTTTTGCAAATCCCACTACAGGCTGTAGGTGGAGCCAGAGGAGCCGGATTATTTTTAAATGACCTGCTTCATGTAGTTCTACTGGAACATAGGGTCAGTTTCGGCAAATATGACAGAAAGTTAGTTTATAAGTCTTACCTACTGCACCTTTAATCGATCATCAAAGTAGTGCCAGTTAAATTTCTGCGCTTCTTTCCTCGTCAGGTGGCCTTAGAGAATCGTCTGGAGGTACTGAATCGTGAGCTGGGATCCATCCGCATGACTCTGAAGAGATTCCACGTCCTCCGCTCCTCTGCCAACATATAGCAATGTCTGTCTTTTTACATCACAGTGTAGATGCTCCAGCTTAGTGTCTTGGTTTTAGACACTGCACTGATTGTCTCTTTCTGTGCCATACGTCCATCTGTACAGCAACTCCACAGTATCTTTTTTTTATACTTAATTACTCTGGGATATTTTTGATATGTCTGAAAGATATTGCAATTTTTGGAGTCTATTTTTAGTAATACACAGATTTGTAAATTCGTTTACTTTTTTAGTCACAGAAAAATTAATATGATATGTTTTACTTGCCATATTCAGGTGACAATTTTTAAATGTGAATGATAAAAAGGACTTTCCAGCAGAGACAGTCATTCCACTTGGGAAATATCACTGTCCATTTTTGTTCATGTGTTTGTGGACATTTTTGACATGAGGTAAAATGTATTTATTTTGTTTTTGTGCATATTTTACACGTTTATTTCTTTTATACATCGTTTTTTTTCTATTTGTTTCGGGCCAAATGTATCAAACTTGAATGAATTATTTGTTTACTTGAATCAAATTGCCTTTATTCTTTGTTTACTTTCCATTACTGCTTGTCACTATCTTCCTATGTTCCATGTTTCCTACAGGATTGGACCTCCAGATTAGAGCCACTTGTAAAATCCAAACCAGCACACTTTGTTCAGTACACACACACACACACACACACACACACACACACACACACACACACACACACACACACACACACACACACACACACACACACACACACACACACACACACACGGTTGTTTCTCTTTGATCGATGTTTGTGCATGGAATTTCTTGCACTGCTTCCTTTTGCCATGCAGTTTTACTACCTGCCATGATCTCCACTGGAACTAATATAATGTTGTTGTTGCACAATAAATTAAGCTTTTTGTTTTGATAACTAGAGGTATTTATTTTCATGACTGACTAGTTTATTATTTCCAAGGTAAAACACACCGCAGTGATTCTGAAAAAAAAACAAAAACATGTCAGATAAAAATATAGATAATTTGTTTTGGTCAAAAATGAATTTAATCAAACCTATAAATAATATTCCAGCGAATTCTAGAAGCGGCGCGATTTCATGTAATGGCAGAACGCGAGTTCGACCGAGGCGGCGCGAATTGACGTGACGGAAGACGCATCCTAGTGAGAGTTGAAAGTGTTTTAAGATTGAGAGAATAATTCCCTCGTATCCCGGTTTTAAGCTAGCTAACATTACTACATAAGCGAACAAAGACGAAACGAAAACAAAAACTACATCGACTGGAGGGAGTTAGCAGAAATAAATGGAGTTTCTAGTGAGTTCAGAGGACCGAGCTGGTGAACACACACACACACACACACACAACCACGTTTGTTTCACTATTTTTGTGGGGACCCGTCATTGACATAACGCATTCCCTAGCCCCTTACCCTAACCTTAACCATCACCACTAAATGTCTAACCTTAACCCTTACCCTCACCCTAACCATAACCTAATTCTAACCCTAATCCTAAAACCAAGTCTTAACCGTCAAACAGCCCTTTAACCTTGTGGGGTCCAGCATTTTGGGCCCCACAAGGCTGTGCAGACCCCACAAGTATACTGTATTCCCCGGTTTTTGGACCCCACGAATATAGTTAAACAAGCACACACGCACACAGGTCCGACACTAGCTAGCGTCCTCTGCTAGCTAGCTTACAGCTAGCCTAACGTCTCTACAGTTGCTACATTTGCAAATAAAAGAAATGCGGTTACATTCGCGCGAATAATATAATGCCATACTTTCTGTGAACACCAGGGTTTGATTTAAAAATAGTTAATATGGTTTAAAGGCATCTGCTGACAAACGTAAATAAGTCTTTTGTGGATTACGTTAGCAAACATTAAGTTAGCAATGATCTGAGAACAATAACATATAACTAGGATGTTGTTCCAAAACAATTTCACAGCCAAAGTTTTGTTATTTAAAATAGCGTTAATCAATTTGTTTTAATCAAATTGAAAACCTGTTCTGTCCCAGTTCTCAAGAGCCAGAGAAACGCCATAAGGATACATATCATTTATTAGTTAACTAGCTATATGACCATGTATAAAACATCTAAGAAATTGCTTTAAGAAGAGTGGGCCTAAACAGTTGTGCAGAAAGTATTAAGATCCTTTAAGTAAACGTACTAGCTAGTAGCACACTGTACGTTAAAGTAGAATGGACCATTTCAGAATATTATACAGCCTTATATCTTATTATTAATTATTATGCTGTAATGTGTTCATTACGATAATGTTTCAGCTGGTAAAAGTGGAGCTAATTTCAACTACTGCTGGCTAGTTTAATCTATAATACAACTTTATTTATTAGCTGATTTATATTTGTATTAATTATCTGCAAAGTAATGTCAAATATATGTAGCGTAGTAAAAAGTGCAATAATATTGGCTTCCACGATGTAGTGGAGTAGAAGTATAAAGCAGCATAACATGGAAATGTGATAACTAAAATGTACTTTACTATAAATATATTTTGATGCTAATATTTTTGTACATATACACAAGTCAATTTTGAATATAGATGAGTAGACTATTTCTTCCACCACTAATTATTAGGAATATTTACGCAGGAATTGTATAATAAAATGTTTTCATATACGATATGTCATGATCTTATTTTGTTTGCTGTTTTCTATGTTTACTTTGTGACTGTCATGAGAACATTTTAAATAGTCACAAAGTAAACAGAAAAACAGCAAACAAAATGAGATCAGAAATAGACATGGAAAAAAAACACAGTTGGAGGGCTGCCAGAGTATCAGAGTGCAAGATCAAAGTTTATTCAGATTAAGGCCACAGCATCTAGCAGCAAACACACACCAGCCATAGAGAACATTTCATTAAGCCACCTCCTGAAAAAACATGGGGATCAGTGGAGAGACTTCTCATAATAACATGTTACCGCCTGCAGGCGGCTGAGCGCCGCTGGAGGGCGCCTTTCTCCTTTGGTGTCCGGCAGAAGGATGTCCTGTCTTCTGATGTAACTGTAACCTGTATATATCACCAGCTACCGACAACACAGCGAAGCCGAAACACCGGACACAACAGCCATGTATTGGGCTGATGGTGGAGCAGCAGCGGGACAGATAGGCGGACACACCGGGGATTGAACGCTCCGTGTGGGGGATAACAGGACGGCCAGCGCTCACAATCCACTGTAAAATATAAACACCATCACCGACGCTATCGTCAGGCTTCTCTGCACTGCGATGTGAGCTGGGGAAATACACCTTGAACTGACAACAGCGATGTTGCATTCAGGCGTTATGTGGAGAGCCAGCTGAATAATCGGGACCGCAGATAAACTCAGAGCTGCAGGTGAGTCATGTTGTATACCTAATAACACTGTGTCACCACTAATTAACTCTTAAGATTTCTCATTAATTAGGGAAATTGACGATGCAAATGTTAATTAATTCCCACCATATTTATTTGTGGCAGTGTTTGAGTGAGCTGAAGAGGCCAGGTGGCATCCATCATTGTGGCTTTGCTTTTACCAAAACATCTGATCAATAGTATGATTCTGGTTGTTTGAAGAGAATGCTGTTGTGTGTATGTTTGTGTGCTGTGCAGATATTGAGTCTCATATGTAACAGCCTCTGACACTGAAATTACAGGTTGCATAAACCTCACAGAATATCTTGTACATTTCCTCCAATATTATAAAACACAGACAGACATCTCTGCATGTAACACACCCAATATAATGTAAAATGCCCAATATACATGGGCATTAAACGTCAATATTTCAGTGTGCTTGGCTTTGATTAACCCTCCACCTCCGACCCTCTGTATCCACCATCAAGTACAATGCACACTTCAGACTATACTTGGCCCCAGATTAACTCTGTGATTGCTAGTTTGTCAAAATGTGATTGAAAGCAACCTTATTTAGGAATATGTGCTATGTGAGCACAACATAATTACAGGGTTAGGGTTAGGGTTAGTTACAATCAACTAGATTATGACGCTGAATTCCTCTACAAGACAGGGTCACAAAATGAATAGTCTCACATTTCCAGCTCTATCTCCATAGCTCTGTGGAGAAAGGTCTGGCTACACCATAGATACATTCTGGGATAGGAGAAAAAAACACTCTGGTTTGTTTGCATTTCTTTAAACCAATCACAATCATCTTGGGCGGCGCTAAGCTCTGGACGCAGCGACGGTGGCTCTGCTAAATGGTCTCAGGAAGGAACTGGTTTTGGTGGAACATTTGCACCCCGCAAAAGAAAACGCCACATACAATATTAAAAGAAGTTAACTGTTGACACAATACAGTAACATGAGCTATTTAAATTAGCTGATAAATGGTTAAAATGCAATTGCTCTCACCAGTGTATCACCGTGTGTACTTCGTCCACAGCAATCGCACCAATCGGTCCCAAAACGTCCCAGTTAGAGAATAAATGCCGTAAACGTATTCTTTGTAAATCTTTACAATCATTCCCCGAAAGAACCAAGCAGGCCTGCCTTGTTGCACGATCCACATCTTCTTCATAACTTGCTATTTTCAGCATTTAGCTTGCTAGCTCCAAGTTTGTTGTTGATTCCCAAAGCAAACAGAGTTTGAGAAGGGCAACACAGAGAGAGCGATCAGGAAATTATCCTGGAAATGTACTTATGTTGATCCAGACTACAACATGCAGGACCCACAGTACTTGCTTTTGTAATTAATTTGTGCTAATTTCCAAGTAATTAAACCACTAACAAGACTAATAGTCTGCGGTCATATTAGCGACTCTGTATAGCTGCCTTAAGATAAAGGCTCATGTTAGCAGCAGTCCGTCTGAATTCATCACACATTGTTAGGTCTTTCTTTATTTTCTATGCTCCCTAACTTTTCTCTCATTTTTTCTCTCTCTTTTCTTATCCTCTTTCTGTTAAGCACATTAGAAATTCATTTTACTTGCTCACTCACTTACGGTCTGCTGTTTCTTTGGATTCTTTAATAAATCAGATAAAAACCTACCTGTATAAACAGGCGTTTGGGTGACTGGTATGCACCATGTCTGCACTTTCACTATTATTGTGTAACACTGATTGTGTATCGTGTTCTCACTCTGTATTGGGTTCCTTGTGTTTGCCCCTGTAAAGCACTTTGTGACATAAGTCTGTGAAAATTGCTTTATTAATACATTTAAGTTACTTACATATTTACTTATATGCTGTATAAAACTTGACCTGTCCTTGCTACAACTGTCCTGTACATGCTGTGTCTCTTGAGCTGGAGCTATTCTTAGACACTGAAGGGGAAAACACTAAAGAGGTACTGTTGTCCGTGTGATCTACATTGAGTCTGTAACATATTTAGACCGATGCTGCAGTAAAGCCAAAACCTTCTAGGAAGAACTCTTTTAACCTGGAGAGAGTTTCTTAGCTGGCCTGTCGCCACAAAGCTTCAAGTAATCAGTGTTACCACGTGGGTTCTGTGCGGTACAGCAAATAATTATTCTTAAAGCTTTAGTGCGTAACATTTTGTTATTAATGAACGTCCGTTACATTCAAGCCATTGCCAAATGAGTTGCTAAAAAGCTAATTAAGACTATCAGCTCCACACAACTCTCTCTGGATTTCTCAGTATGACTATGATCAGAAGACTGTGGCATCCGGCGACTTTCCCGCCGCAGAAACTCAAGTGAAGATAATGACCTCTTCTGAAGAGTCCATCATGTTTTTTTAATCCTCCGTGTCCTCCTTGGCTACTAGCAGCTGTGTGGAGGATGGGTGGGGGGGGGGGCGGGGGGGGGGGGTGCGGGATCACAGAAGACTTGTATCATGTGGACGCGCCGACAGTTTTGTTGCCATTACTTAGAATTCCTCATGGGGGGCGACAGAAACTACGCACTCTAGCTTTAATGTAGGCAGTTTTGATAATTTATTTTATTTGCTGATTTCTTTCAACAGCAAATACTGCTTTTTAATGAATGTATACACATATATGAAAACAAGACTAAGAGTCAACAGCCTTTTGAGCTTGACATTAGCATGCTAACGTGCTCATAGTGACAAAGCTAACATGCTAATGTATAGCAGGAGTAATGTTTACTATGTTCTCCATCTTATAGTAGGTGTGGGAATCACCAGAGGCCCCACGATATGATATCACGATACTTATGTCATGATACGATATTATTGCGATTTTAAACATATTGTGATATGCTGCGATATATATTGCAATTTATTACTTTTTTTTCCAACTTCAAATTATGTCCCTAAAGGAAAACTTTATCAACATTTGTTTTATCTAAAAATATAAACTTCTCTGTTTGTTCATCTCACTTCAATTTTATTGTCCAGCCCATCTAGCGCAGTGTTTCTCAAATGGGGGTACCCATTACATACCCCTAGGGGTACTTTGGAGCACTGCAGGGGGTACGTGAGATTTTTAAAAAATATGTTAATTTAAAAATATCTGTCATGCATATTTCCCTGAAAAATTATACTATAAAAGTAAATTAATTTAGTAATGGATTTTAAACATTTGAAGTAGCATTTAAATGTTTTTCAGTTACAAAGTTGTTGTTTAGTTAATCAGACAGTGGTGGTGCAGCGCTGTAATGTACCTCTTTATACAGGCTTTTTTTCCCAAAAAAAATGCTTTGCACTGGTCAAGGGGTACTTGGCACAGAGAATATTTCACAGGGGGTACATTATTGAAAAAAAGTTTGAGAACCACTGATTTAGCGGACTGAAAAAGCAACTGATTTTATAATTGTGGTACCAAAAAGTTGAATTCTGATGTGCAATTTATATAATAAAAGATATATAGAGCGATAAGATATTTGGCGTCGGTGTATCGATGCAGTATTGCTGCGGAAAATATTGTTGTGTCATGGCGGAAGTTGTTTCATAGCAGCTTCACTGTCACTAAACCATCTGAGCCACTGTGTAATGTACTGGTCCTGTTTCTAGGGCTGCAACTAACGATTCCTTTCAGTATCGATTAATCTGCCTATAATTTTCTTGATTAATTGTTTGATCTGTAAATGTCCAAAAATAGTGAAAAAAAAGAAATGTCCATGCCAGTTTTTCAAAGTTCAAGGTAATGTCTTTATGTCAAACAAAAAAGTCAACAAAAACAAGTTACTATGTGTGATATAAAACAGAAAAGAGCAGGAAACCTCCATGTTTGAGAGGCTGAAAACCATTTTTGCATGAAAGATCACTGCTTAACGATGAATCAATGATCAAAATAGTTGGGGATTATTTTTCTGCTGATCGACTAATCGTTCGATCGACTTCAGCTCCACCGGTTTCCTCCCATTTCAGGTTCAGTGTGCATGATTTTTAACGTGTGTGGTTTGGAGTGAAATAAGATGGAGCCTCGCAGGATCTGATTGTCAGGCCAAAATGATTAGGTTTGCTTTAATGAATGCTGTTAGGAAGTGGCCACTGCAAAAAGAATGAGTCATGGTATTGATTGCCACCGCCTTCTTCACTTCCTCCTTCTCCCTAGCCTCCTCTCTCTCTCTCTGTCTTGTCCATCCATCCTTCCTTCTCGTTTCCTTTATCTCAACCCTTGAAATTCATCCTTTCTTGCCATCTCCTCTTCACGGGACACGCCATATTTTTACCCCAAAGATACGTCAGACAGGATTGTGAGGAGATGTGGCATGCAGCCGAGCTGAGCGTTGCATACCAATAACGGCATGACTCGCTCAGCGGTACAGTCTGGAGGAGGGAGGAGGGAGGAGGGAGGAGGGTTGGTGGTGAGGAGCTGATGAGAAGAGTTGAGGAAGGGAAGGGAGGGGGATCTTGTCACGAGATGCCACGTCATCACAGTGTGTGGAATCTATTTTTAGCAGGGTAAACAGAGGGATTCCAGCCCACTGATCATGGCTTCACAGTCAGGACTGTGTGGTGGGAGGCTGGAGACGCTCGGATGTGAATGAACAACGCTTTGTATTTAGTCCTGACTGTCTTGCCCCCCCTCTTCCTCCCACCGCCTCAGCCTGTCAGGGAGACACACTTCACCACAATTAGGCCGTCTGTCGCTTTCTCCTCCTCACTCTGCTTCACATGCAGGCACATATGCACTGTGTCTCTCATATGGAGTACTGCAAGCATACCGGTGGTGAAAAATAACCAATAATAACGAGAGGGCTCACTTTATTTGTGAAGCACTCAAAGAGCTTTAACAAAGGACATGAGAGACTGTAATAAAATTAACCAGTAAAAAGTAAAACCAGATAAATATGGTAAAATAATACTTTACTTAAGGCTTTGGATGCTTCCTGCACACAGAACAAGCTGTACAGAGCTCAACAGTGTGGTTCTGGAAGTGAAAATCCCATTCATTCCTTCATAAGGATTTAGATCTTTGGCTGTAATGTCTAAACCAGGGGTCTTCAAAAATGTTTATGCCAGGGACCCCTTAGCTCAAAGAGAGACCGTGTAGGGACCCCCTACTGCATATATTGTAAACAATTGAGTTGCATATTAAACTGGGCCGAATGGATGAAAAAAAAACATACATGTGGAAGCCACAGTGAATCTTGAAGCCTAAATGTAACTATATGGCTACCATAGTGGCTACCTTACCTACAGTAAGCTTATCTTCAGTGTGTCATTTTTTATCTTTGCTATTACGTCATATGTTAGATTCACATCGATGTATATTATTTTCAGACATATTTCATTTTTGAAAAAATAAACTTTCAAAAGAATATTTTTTTAAGAATTTGGCGGCCCCCCTGCAGTAACTCTGAGGACCCCCTAGGGGTCACGGACCCCCTATTGAAGATCTCTGGTCTAAACCGTCCAAGGTAGACTGACCACGAGCGCCGAGGTTGTGAAACGAAGGTTTCTGCTCCTGTAGAAGCTAGAAGTCCAGGGTATTCCCTAGAAAAGTAGTTTAGAAAAGTAGGGGACAGTCACAGCAGCATTAATGTAGAGCCCAATAGTTTCTGTGATAACAGAATCAAGGATGGAATCGTGAAATTAAGAATTTAAAAAAGCTAAAGCTATATCAGATTCCATAGGGCCCTACGTTATGAAATTGTGTGCTAAAAAACATAAAAATACATTCCCATACGTCTCACATACACATACATTGCGATGTGATGGAGAAGTACTACATTACCCACAATCCTAAGTGTAACAGCGACATCTCTGGTTGAACTCGCTGTTACCATGGAAATGTTTACCGCACCTGGGAACAGCTATAGCTAGCTGCTACCACTGAAGTCTATGATTGTTTATGTACACAGTCTTGTACCTTTGCCTTTTTTCAGTTCTCAAAATGTTCTTCTCCACCGAATACATTGTTTTATGGTCATGATTCACCTCGTAGCTGGTTGTCTTGGTTCCAGGCTTGAAACTCAATAAGAGATATTCAATTAAATTCAAATATTTTTTTTTATCCCCTGGGGGCAAGGAGTAAATAAATATAATGAAATACAGAAGAGCAGCAGCAAGAAATGTTCAATTTTTGTAATAATAAAATTGACTGTCTGACACAACAGCGTGTTTGTTAAGAAAAGAAAAAGAAAAGAAAGAGAGAGTAAGTGGGGGAAGGACGGAGAGAGAAGGTTGGCCTTGCCGGCGTCCAGAGCGAAGCTACTCAAATGCAGAGAACAGAGCATGGGAGGGGTCCTTTAGGGTGCTGCCTGTTTTTAGTCTGCTGCTCACAGAGGGTGAATGAAATGGGGAAAATCACTTCTGGAACCAGAGTAGGGCTGGGCAATATTTCAATATTATATCGATATCGTGTTATGAGACTAGATATCGTCTTAGATTTTGAAGAATTGTAATATCGTTACATGGTAAGTTTAGTCTTTTCCTGGTTTTAAAGGCTGCATTACAGTAAAGTGATGTCATTTTCTGAACTTACCAGACTGTTGTAACTATTCTATTATTTGCCTTTAACCACTTAGTCATTATATCCACATTATGATGGTTATTTATCTAAAATCTAAATGTGGAAGATATTTTGTGAAAGCACCAATTGTCAACCTTACAGTATCGTTGCAATATCGACATTGAGATGTTTGGTCAAAAATATCGTGATATTTGATATTCTCCATATCGCCCAGCCCTAAACCAGAGCCGTTCAAAAAGTGTGCGGCCACTGTTAAGCTCCATATAGACTCACATTGTCAGGGTTAACAGCGGACAGTCAGATGGTGCCCTTGCAAGAACGCTTTAAATATAGATTAATACCTCCATGACGTCCCCAGTTACTCCGGGGGAGGGGAGGGGTCATGTGAGACCAAGGTTGGGGAGTGGGATTGTTCTGACAATCTAAAAGCCGTCACGTTTGGCCACGTTTGTGGTGCTCTTGGAGTGTTTTTGAGCACTTACTCTAATTAACAATCCCTGGGCTTTGTTCAGGTCCAGCGAGGCGTTGTGTCCTCATCAAATATTCAGACGCACACACATATTCAGTGGTATGAAAGAGGTACAGCAACCTGCTTACCTGACACTTACAGCATCCTTCTGTTAGTTAAAACTAATCTCTGTGCATCTGTTTGCTCAGAGATCAGACTGTGAGGTGGTCTCGTGAACTAGGGCGTGGTCAATTTATTCTAGATCACGGTTTCATACTACGTGGTACTGGGTTATTTTGACCAAGTACCGATACCCAGCCCTAATATTTTGGCCATAAAACAAAGTAGTGGACAAATAAGAGTAAAGGAATTTACCAAAGTTGTTACAATATGTTAATTTCATATTTCAGTCTTGACCGAAACATCAAAATTGCTGCTAGCTAACTGTTGTGTAACATCTGTGTAATGATTTCATGTGAGTGAGTGATACATCTTCCTCTTTCACAGTCAGACATTATAAATGTGAGTAATCAAGAGATGGATCTGTAGTCTTAATAGATGCTAAATCTCCGTGATGAATGAAAGTGGGGGAAAGGACCGTGTGTTACTGCAGTCTGGCTCGTGACTGAGAGCGTACCCTGTGTCGCCCACGCTACACTGGCCTCAGAGGCCTGGAGTCGAGCCAAACAAGTAATGTATTGGCCCCAGAAGTGGAACTTCCCCCTCTTTTAATCTTTGGGCCTTCAAATCTCCTGCCTTCCTCTGCTGTCCTACAGTTTCTGTGTCTACATCTCCTGAACAGCAACCCTCCTCTCTTCTGTCTGCCTTCACCTGCTTGACCCTCTTGTTCCTCTGTGTAGGTGTGTGTATATGTATTAGTGCTCAGGCGTCATGTCTCAAATTTAAAACTAGGGGTGCACCGATCCAATATTAAGATCGGATATCGGTCCTGATATTGACAAAATAGCTGGATCTGGGATCGGAAAAATTAACAGATCCACGGGCCGATCCAGTTTTGTTTCGTTTTTTCCCTCTGTCGCACGTGTGCTGCATGCTGGAGGAGTTGAGTGTACAAATAAATAAGAATTCAATACATTACATCTATGTCTTAGTTAGGAAAGTAATGTTTAGTTAAGAAAGTCCGGTCTCTTCCACATGGTGGAAGGAAGGTATAAGGTTGAAGGTATAGAGTGTATTATTAATTCAACGACGGTATCGGCTCGGTATCGGGTATCGACAGATACACAAAGCCCAGGCATCGGCATCGGTATCGGGACTGAAAAAGTCGGATCGGTGCATCCCTATTTAAAACCACAAGCCATCATATTTGTGTCTCCTTTTCTTCTTCCACTCCACTACTCTGCATTTTCTCCATTTCCTGAGCCTCCATTAGTTGAAGGCGAGGCTGTAAGTGGTTAAATGATGTGTTGATAGAGTTAACTGTGAGTTGCTGAAAGTGGGTGCTGCTGTTTTCCTCCTACTGGCTGACTTCAAACATTTAACTTCAAATGTATTCATCGATGTCTGTGATTGTCTCTGATTGTCTCTGATTCTGTTTGGTTACGTCTGGTTTTGTATCTGTTACACATAGATACTACTACTGTATATAGTGTTGCTGTTTAAAGGGCTTTCTGCTGTCTTCAACAACAAAAAAAACAGCATCGTAAAAGCTGTTCCTGTTGCTGTCTTTAAGCTTTTAATGACAAAGTTGTTTATTTGATTGTCTAAACCAAACAGCAGGAAACTAGCAACATAAATCAGAATTTCTGTTTCTTCATTCCTCAAATGTTTGTTTAAAGGTGAGCACCATGATAAGTGAAGCAATCGAAGGCCCTGATGGACGGTGCGAGCGATGATTAGCCCTCCCTCCCCCTCCCTCCTCAGACAGTGATGCATCGCCGCAATTTACCAGAACGCAGCAAAGCAGAGCAATTTGAGGAGCATCAGAACTAACCCCTGACAGCAGCCCCATCACGCTGCTCTCTGCCTGCCCTCCACCACCACCGCCGCTGCCACCCTGAGCTAAAAATAGCTCGTCCTCTCTCTCATCACCTAGCCATCACGTCAGAGTTCACTCTCATTTGCTGCCCGCGCCTCTTTTTATGTTGTGATATTTTGACAGTGTCAGATGATTGCTTTAGCTGTGGGGTGAGCATGTTTGGCATCCAAGAGACGTTCAGCTAATTTTATACACAGGAATCTTTCCGTTTTTAAATAAGGTGGAGGTTTCTTGATATATTGTATTCTATTTTATTCATATTCTGTGGCAGTCCTGTTGCGTTTCTTGGTGTTTGTCAACCTGGATTGAGGAAGGAAATTGTTTCGTAACATGACTTCTGGTATTTATGGAATATTATGAAAGAGCTGTGTGTGTGTGTGTGTGTGTGTGTGTGTGTGTGTGTGTGTGAGTGTGTGTGAGTGTGAGTGTGTGTGTGTGTGTGTGTGAGTGTGTGTGAGTGTGAGTGTGTGTGTGTGCGTGTGTGTCTTAAGCTCTGAATTCGTCATACTGTGCATGCCTTATTAAATTAACATTAGCAGAACATCTTTGAGTCTCATCTCGGCTGTTTCTCATTCTCAGGAAGAAGTAGTGGAAACCAGCGCTGGAGATGGACTGCAGGTTAGTGACAACATCTCATATCTGTAGTTTTGGTAAACCAAGCAGTTTCTGTCAGCTTAGAAGTGTTAAAAGAAGTATTTACGTAGATCCTTTACTTAGAATAGAAGAACCAATCCAACGATGTAGAAATACTCCATTACAAGTAAAAGTCCTCCATTCATTCATCCATTCATTCATTCAAAATCCGACTTTAGTATTAACAGCAAAATGTACTTAATGTACTCATACTGCAAAAAAAAGTCTATATTTCTTAAACCAGAGGTCAGATTCCTGTTTATGGAATAGAAAGTCACTTTGTCACTTATCATTTAGACTTTTTAGGATTCTCCAGCAGTGGTGAACGTATTCAAATCCTTTTACGTAAGAAAAAGGAGCAACACAACAGTTTCCAGTTTACTCCATTACTTGTAAAGGTTTTGCATTGAAAATGTTCCTTAAGTAGATTTTATCAAGAGAGTAGAACACTGACCCCTGTTAGTGTTAAACTGTTTATTATATTAATTAAGTTTAGGTCAACATTGCTCTGTAACTGACATTGATGACTCTTGTCTTCTTGTGCTACTGTTACACTATATTAACACTATAACTTTGAGTACTTGAGTAAATGCACCTAAACCTTCCACCACTGCAGCTGAGATTACTTTGAACCATTTCACCTCACCATCCGGAGTGATAATGAAATTGAATCTCAGCTGAAGTGAAAAATAAATATAGAAACCTGCTGGGGATTTACCCAAAACACATGCTGCAGCAGCCAGCGCGATGTCCAGAGAAAATGCCGTCGGTAACATCACAGGAGCTGACGCACGGTAACCTGTAACCCAGGCCTCTGTTTGATATGTGCAGGATGAGTAACAGCAGGAGTGTCTGGTGAGGAAAGATGTGTTTGACAAGATCACAAATTAACAGCCGCGATAGCAGCAGATGTTCACGTTGTGTAGCAGGACTGTGGTGTTTAGGGGTTGATTCTGTTAGCGTATGTTCTGCTGATGCTCAGATAGTGTGTGTGTGTGTGTGTGTGTGTGTGTGTGTGTGTTGGGCGGAGTACCCGTCAACAAGACATTTCATTCTGACGATGTACATCCCTGCAGCTCCCAGATAAAATCAGAGGCTAAGAGCGAGGAGGATGCTGCTGCACAAATCTCAAAAGCTCATTCTCATTCTCAGCCTCCCTTCTTGTTCCTTGGTATGACGGTAAATTTAATCTCGGTGCAGGTTCCCCTCTTGCGATCCGTTGTAGTAAATGTCTTCCGGTTCATCCTCAGAGCTAAAAAAGGCCTCACAAACTCTCGATTCTTGGTGGTGCTGGAGATTGTGTTTGAAATGTCCCTAAAGACGAAGAAGCAGGCAGCAGCAGCAGCAGCGACACAATCCCCTGTAGAACATGTCTGGCTGCAGGTGGGGTATTTTTAACCTCAAACCCACTGAGACGCGTCGGCTGGATGTAATTAAAGTGACGTTTATAAAGCGTAGACATGCAAGTCACAGAGTTTATCCTACGCTCGCAGCGCTCACTCAGTGCACATCAGGTCTCATTCAAAGAAAGAGCTTCAGTTTGTGTCTCTGATGTGTTAACAGATTTTTCTCTTACCGCTGTTTTTAAAGGTTTTTCCAGAATCCTTAACAGTTTGACATTTTAGGAAATGCACGTATTCGTTTTGACGAGATGATTAAGTGTAGTGTCGTTTTAACTAACTCTTGACGAGAGTTAGACGACAAGATTGATAGCACTCTCTTGTCTTTCTGTTAAATGTGAAGCTAAAGCCAGCAGGTTAATAGCTTAGCTCAGCAAAAAGAAACAGCTAGCCTGGCGCTGTTCAAAGCTAACACAACCCTCCTTCCACGCCCCTCAAAGCTCACTAATGGAATGCTGCAGGAACGAATTCCTAAAACTCGGAAAATTGGTTGGCATTTTTGCACTTCTGGTTCCCTCGTCTCGACGATGGTCAATGGTTTTCTTGAAATAAGGTCTGTGGTTAACACAAACTTAAGAGATTTTTACCACGACATAAAATATGACGGCAAATACCACGACTTGTGAATTTTTAAGCTTTTACGTGTCTTAAAAAAGGTCTGTTGCAATTTGGCTAAATGAGACTAAGAGAGGAGACACACCAAGCCGATAATCGGCCGTCGGACCGTCTGGCGAGGTCGGTGACTCGAGTCTGTTCGGTGTGTCCGTGCCGTCGGCCGTCCGAGGAGCCGTCGGCCTTCATTTGGGCCGACCCGACATGTTCAGTCGGAGACAGGACAGTCGGGACTCACCCGGAAATGGGGAGCGGATGAGTTTCTCAAAATCTGACGAAAATCTTTTAAACTGACCTTTGTCAATCTGAAATGAAGACAGATTCAACAACTGCACGGCCTATTTCTCGCTTAAAATGTTTTCAGAAACACGTTTCGGTGAACTATTTTAGTACAATATGAGATCGTATTCTGACAGTCTGGCTGTTAATTTATGGAGAAAAAAGAACCACGTGACACGTTCGTCCAATCAGCTGCCGGTTTTCATTTTCTGGGAAACAATCGGACTGTTAATGGAAACAATACAGAGCAGCGCCGCCTGCTGCTATGGAGACGTATTACATTTCGCACACGCGCAGAGCGTACGCTCAAGTCGGCGTCTCTTCAGTGCGTTCCGAGGCACTTTTTGGACCTCGGGGACCCGACTGATCAGTCCGACTGCCTTTTCTGCCGACGGCCGGCCGTCTTTTTGGTGTGTCAGCACCTTAAGGATTGTCAAAAGTCGTCACGCTGAACACGCAAAATCATTTGGAAGCTACTGCTGGTGACATTGAAGTCATGCGACCGTGGTGTAGTTCCTTTTAAAACAGGGGTGGGCAATTCATTTTCCCAAGAGGCCACATGAGAAACAGGGACTGTTGTGGAGGGCCGGACCAACAGGCTAAACTCAGTTCTTCTCAGTATTAATTTTATTGCGCCTGGAAAGCGGCACGTTCTCAAACTCCTCTTTTTTCTCTGGGCATATTAGCGCAGCAGACTCCACCAAACACTCTTTAATAAACTCCCCTTCAGAAAATGGCAATTTTGTGGGATATCACAAAAGCTGTTCTTGACTGCTGCATCCCTGGATGCGTTGTTGCTTTTGCAGCTTAACTAGCAAAGCTTCAGCTGTCCGTGGCCGCTCTGCATCAGTCAAGCTGTTGTATTTCTCTGCGTGTTTAGTATTGTAGTGGCGATTCAAATTATAATCCTTCAACACAGCGATCTGTTCTCCGCAAACTAAGCACACGGCTTTACCTTTGACTTCAGTAAATAAATACTTAGAAGTCCATGTTTGATTAAAAACTCGGCACTCTGTATCGACCTCGCTTTCTTTCCCATGAGCTGACATTTTTTAGGGATAACAGCTCATTCACGTCCATGCTAACGTCTCTTGTGAGCTCAGTTCGCGGCTTGCCGACACATTGCAGTTCATCTTCTTCTACTTCTTTCTTTTTTTTTTTTTAAAGATTATTTTTTGGGCATTTTAGGCCTTCGAGTACTAAACCTCTATATAAGTGTGCCCGCTTTACCAACTGAGCTATCTGGGCACCTTGTACTTCTTTTTAATTGCGACTTGCAGCCAGCCGGGGCCCATACAATGCCCAGGTCTGCTTTAAAGCCTAACGTTAGCTTTTTTACTTCTGGCGATTACATTTACATATCAATAATCATAAAAGTTTTGTTCATTTGTGAAGATTATCTTGTACAACGTGCAAGTAATTAAGAGCAAAGGAAACGAATCAGGTTAGCCATGAAATATGATCAGGAACTCATTTTTCTGATTATTCCGACTCCATATGAATGCAACCTCATCTTGCTAAATAATTTATGGAACCGCCCCGTGATTCGGAGCCGCTCCAAAATGTTATGGGTTCTTTCATGCTACACTCTTCCATAAAGTTTCATAAATATTGACGCAGTAGTTTTTTTTTTCTCCTCTGTGACAGTAAACTGAATATCTTTGAGTTGTGGACAAAACGCGACATCTGAGGACGTTATCTTGGGCTTTTGGGAGACACTGATCCACATTTTTCACAATTTAATGACATTTTAGAGACCAAACAACTAATTGAATAATCGAGAAAATAATCAACAGATTAATCGACTATGAAAATAATCGTTAGTTGCAGCCCTACATGTAGCAAGGGGGCCGCAGGTCGGAGCCGAACCCGGGCCCGCTGCATCAAGGAGTGAACCTCTATATATGGTCACCGGTTCTACCAACTGAGCTATCCAGGCGCCCAAATTGAAGTAATTTAAGTGTAGAAAAAAGCTGCTGCAGTATCCACATGTAAATGTAGATTGTAGCCACTGAGGTACTCGAGGGGCGTTGCAGCTACAGTCTGGAATGAAGGCGCACAGTTTTGCTCATTTACTGATTTGTTAGTCAAAAGAAAAGACTTGTGTTTGCGCCGCTCAGCTGGCTCATTCAAATTCTGTGGGCGACGCAGGTGATAAAAATACACAGCAGATATGAGCGGGATGGTCACGACACCCTGCAAAGAAGATGCATAATCATCAGAGCAGGTGATCTGCCGCTGGGAGCAGAGATAAAAGTGATTCATGCACATGTCTCTACTACACCTCACTTTCAAACAGTACATACTCTAGGATCACATTTAAAAATAAACATGTTTGAATTTAGGCGTTTAGGATTTGTGTGGATGTGTCAGCAGAGCTTTGCTGGGTGCTTTATAGTTTATGTGTTATACTGAGTTCAATATTATATTAAGTATATTAAGTATTTATAACTATTCTTGATCATAGCTTCCTCTTGAAAAATGAGACGAGAACTGCAACAATGAATAGATTAATTGTCTAGTTTAAATCATTTTATTTAAGCAATAATGCTAATTTCCAGGTTCCAATTATGGTTCCAACTTTGAGGATTTGTTGTAAAATGACGATCTTTGGTTTGGGCTCTTGGTCGGACAAAACAAGACATTTCAAACCAGCAATTTGGACTTATTCCCTGTAGTATTTTGGCATTTTGTAGATGAATCAATCAATTGAGGAAGTAATGGGCAGACAATAATTAGAGTAATTTCTTAAAGCAATAAAGCCCAAAATGTCTCTGGTTCCAGCTTCACAAATGTGAGGATTTAATGTTTGTTTCTGTTTTATATAATTAATGTCATGATGACAAAATTAATATCTTGACAAAACAAGACATCTGACAACATTCCCTAAACTTGTTTTCTTTGGAATTGTATAGAGCATTCGTTGCCCACTTAATCAGCTAAAAAATGTTTTTATAACTATTTTGAATAATGTGGCATGTTGTACAGACAGTTTTTTTATTAAATATGTGGCAATTAAATAATGATAGAAAAGGAATCATTTAACAGGATATATAGAAGAAACAGAAATAAGTAAAAACACATCAAATAAACAAGTAAAATGAAAACTCTTCATAAAACAATATTGTACATTCACTTGTACATTCATTTGGTTTATAGTTAGTCTTAAATATATATATATATATATATATATATATATATATATATATATATATATATATATATATATATACATATATATATATATATATATACATTCTATCAAAAAGAATTTTTTTTGGAAAGATTTTTCTATGTGTATGTGGAATTTTTCCGTTAAGAATAATAGCAATTAAACACAGAGACTTAATGTAACTTGTATTCTTTTCTCTCTTGTTGAAAAGACATTCCTGTGTATCTATCCAAAACTAACTTTATAAGGGAAACTCACATGGAGAACAGCTTCTGGCCTCAGCGTTAGAGAACGATGCTCACTGAAAAGGCAATCAATCCGGTGGGCTGCACCACCGACTTGCTGCATCACAACAAACTCCACCAATCGGGCTTCAGCCTCATGCGTCTCCATGGTGACAGAGCTTCCACAGTCCTGAGGAGGTGGAGACAGCGAGGGAGTGTGAGAGGGGGGAGGGGGGCAGAACAGAGGTGGATGGGGGAAGAAGAAGAAGAAGAAGAAGAAGAAGAAGAAGAAGAGGAAGAGAGGGAATCGATACCTTCTCTTATTTCACAGTGAGGATTTAAAAAGCAAAGCCCATTCCCAATCGGGGGGGGGGGGGGGCAAGCCAGCGGTGGATTGGCTGACAGCAGACGGCCGACGAAGGAGCGACGTGCAGGGATGGGGTGGAAGGATCCCTGGGCTGCTGGTCTCTGTGGGACCAAGATCTGCAGTGGCCCCTAAAGCCTCTGCTCAGTGGATCAGTTGGGTAGCTGTGCTTAGGTGTTTCCTTCTCCACGGTAAACTGCTTTCTTTCACCTGTACATTTCAAAATACTGCCTTCAGTTGCAGGTGTTTCCCTTATTATGAAAACACAGGTCAATTAAATGATGCATGCCTGTTGGACGCTAGTCCAGACTGATGGACAGACGAGGAGGTTGAGGATCTGCAGGTGGCTGCAGTTTGAGGTGGGGACTATAGGCGGCTTTGTGATTTTCCTGCAAAGGAAAAAATATAAGTGAGACAAGCGATGGATTAATGTGTGGGATTTATTTGTAAGGATGGATGAAGTGAGTTGTTGCAGCGAAGCTTCTTGTCGTCTTGTGCAACACGTTTTAATGATTATGTTGGGTGGTTGTGATGTGCTGCACGTTCAGTGAGTTTTTCATCTTTTCATCAGAGTATGCTGATGGGAGGAAGCTGTGAGAATCTATCACTATAGGAGGCACAGAAAAGACATTAAATAACATTTGAAACAGATCATCTTTTGCCAAATGTTTTGCTCTAAATATTTTGTAGGTGTTAAGTGCAGTTTAGCCACAGCAGCTGATGATCACTGCATGTTAGTCAGCTGATTTTCATGAGATTTAAAGTACGCAAAAAGAGCGTACAGTACAGTACCTGACTCTTGGGATTACGTGAAACTGAGAAAATACACTCAGTGTGTTTGTCGTTCTCGGCCCGCCCGTGTGCGCGGCAGACGTCATCTAATTCATTCCACATCATCCAGATGTGAAGAATGTCGTGGTGTGTTTTAAATCCATGTGTGTGTGTGTGTGTGTGTGTCCTGTCATTATCAGAAGCAGAGATGAATCCCTTCAGGGGATCTTGTTAGCGCAGCTAGACTCAGGTAGTTTTTCTAACCGCTGAAGAAGCGAATCAGATGCATCCTGGTGCATCACACTGTGATGTGTTACAAAGACATGATGGGTTGGCTTTTTGCGCTTAAATTTGCTGCTCACAGTGTGACAGATACATATGGTTCATATATATACTAAACATGCAGTATTTATATGTTTTTTTCCCCTTGTGTCCTCATGATTATGATAATTCATTGGATATGCATTCAGCCAATATGTTCTGAGGACTTTAAAGTGGCTTTGATTTTCATAAATTAAACATGACCGACACACATTAAACAAGGACTTCACACGTTTCCACGTCGTACAACGCTCATGCACGCCAGGGAATAACACAAACTTCACATGTTCAACATGATCTTATGACGAGATCCATTAGAGGAATTGTTTTTGTGCCTTGAACTGCTCGATTCACCGAAATAACGTATGAAAAAGTTTTAATATCCCCCCCCACAAAAAGAGACTTCTTTCTTTCAGTTCAGTGTGCAGAATTAATTATGAGCATGAGGCCAGAGGCCATCTGGCATATATCTATAGTGCTATATATATTAATGGTAAACAGCAGGAATTGGATACATGCTAACAAACTAATATCCAGAATGAGGGAACTTCTCTGCGCTCTTTATGCTAATATTACTTTTGATGCTAACATCTTTTTATGCTAATGTTTTTTTTTGAGGAGGGCTTCTGCCCCCAAGTGGCCAAGAAAATCAGTTATTAAAGGTTTAAGGGAGGGTGTTGACCTGCCTCCTCAACTAGTGTTGTATGTAGCCCTGCACACCATTACACGTGGTTTAATAATACGTAATGATAACTTTTGCATCTCTGCAGAACATAGATCTTTTTTAGAGCAGTGGTAGCTGCAGAAAAGCTTGCAAAGGGTAGAGAGGTGCGTAAATATCCAGCTCCAGAGATAAGTGGTCAACATTCAGTCTGAAACATCCACAGTCAGTCTCTACGGTGAGACACAGGGGATGCGTTTAATGTGAAAAGGTGGACGGTAGGGTGCATTTTTCAGGGGGTCGGTTGAGCAGAAAGTCGCCCTACGGGAACAAGCTGCTGGCAGGCGGTGCTGTGTTTAATGGACCAGAGCTTTTTTCCTCTGAGTCGGTTGCCTCGGTGGCAAATTTGGTGCAATTTAACTGAAGGCTTTCTGCCATCACACAGGACTGTGAGCGAAGGCAGCTTGCGGCCAGGCACCCTCTTAGTGGTGCAGATGAGACATTTAGTTTCTCTGCGGAGGCGACACTGACTGTGTTTTTCAACTGCGAGCTCAATTAGGAGGCCTTCAAATATAACTAGGAGACTAAAGGATTGTTTGAAATTTCCCAGTGAAAGACAATCTCCTGTTGGATTATATTGAAAATGTTTTCACACAATCGCGGCAATTTGAGCCACCCAGCAGTGCTCGCAGTTTTCTATAGAGGCCAATCTTCCTGTATGATTGGCTTCATGCTTTATTCCTAATGCCATAATATGAGGCGCAAACATCATCAGTTAAATGGATTAGAGTGGAAAGAGGTACACAGGGAAAGCAGAAAGCTAATTTCCTCCCTGCTGCAGTTTGTTTGCTTTGTGGGAAATTGGCCATAAGCCCAAGGGAACTTTGTTTAGGTTTGAAGCAGTGATGGTCATTCCCAAAGTAATTAGAGGGAATGGTGCCATTTTCAGAAAGAGTTATTGAAGGAGATGAAAAGCATTACATCAGATGTTGATAAAGTGCTTCCTGTTATTCTA